>NC_062551.1:20184274-20486774 GCF_016906955.1 Phacochoerus africanus | reverse complement strand
TGGCATTCAAGAGATGTAAGCCCAGGAGTGAAAAAGTGACCTTGATTAAGCCAATTGCCCTCTCTGTGTTGCAATTTCTGCAGGTATAAGAGGTTATTTAACCACCTGGATTGCCCAGCTCTAAAATGTCATGTTAACACCTATTTTTTACCTCTTTAAAGACCCTACTGAGCAGGCAGTAGGCATTCAATTAATGCTTGCTGACTGTTGCGGAATGAAAGTACTCAATATGATAGGCTTAGTGGCAAAAGATAGTAGGTAGTAATGGGACTAGATTCAAGGCCAATTATTCTTAATTTTAACCAAATATTTCTAAGAGAATTTGAAAGCAAAACAAAATTTCACCATGGGAGTGAGAAGACAGTAAATTGTGGCTCATGTACAATTTTCTCATAAAGAGGGTTTGGCTACGGCCTCAAATCTCCAGCTTCTTTTTGCTCCCAGTGATGTCATTGATCACGTCTCACTTTGGAGCTGAATCGCCCTTTACTATGGAGAATTACATATAGGAAGAACAATGAGGAATTCCCAAAGGCTATGAAATCTAATGTAAAGTTCTTACAGACTGTGATCTCACATTCATTTCTGAGATGGTAACAGCAGACCTGGAGCATTTTCTTAGGAGTTATTTTTTATTGAATTTTAATTTACATAAAATTAAATGCTACTATTTTAAGTGTACACTTTATGTGATGTGACAATGTATACAACCTCTAACTACCCTCCCAATCAAAATACAGATTATTTCCCATCACCCCAAAGTGCCCGGCGCACCTCTTTCGTCAACTTTCTTCCTAAAGACACTACTGGTCCAATTTCTATCACTCAGCATAGTCTGTCAGTTCCAAAAACTCATATACAGACTATATAATGGGCAACTTTTGCGTCTGGCCTCTTTCACTCAACATAATGTTTTGAGATAAATCCATGTTGTTGTATACATCTGGATTTTATTCCTCTTTATTGCTGATTAGTATTTTCTTTTCTGGGGGTGATAGATTTTTTTTTTTAATTGGAGTATAGTTGACTTACAATGTTGTGTTAGCTTCAGGTGTACAGCAAAGTGAATCAGTTATACAAAGATCCACTCCTTTTCAGATTCTTTGCCCATATAGGTTATTACACAGCATTGAGTAGATTTCCCTGTGCTATACAGTAGATCCTTGTTGTTTATCTATTTTCTTTTCTTTTTGTTTTTTTGTTTGTTTTTGCTTTACAGCTGAACCTGTGGCATATGGAAGTTCCCAGGCTAGGGGCTGAATCAGAGCTGCAGCCGAGGGCTACACCACAGCCATGGCAACACCAGATCCTTAACCACTGAGCAAGGCCAGGAATCAAACCTGCATCCTCACAGAGACAACTTTGGATCCTTTACCTGCTGAGCCACAACATGAACTCCATTCATCTATTTTATATAGATAATAGTGTGTGTGTGTTAATCCCAACCTCCTAATTTGTCCCTCTACGATTTGTATGTAGATTCACCTGTTCTTAGATATTTGAGATGTTTCCAGTTTTAGGCTTTTATGAATAAAGCTGCGACAAAAATTCTTGCCCATTTTGCACATATTTTGTATTTTTCATTGGAGAATGAGAACTAAAATTGCTGGGTCTCGGACTTCCCATGTGGCTCCCAACATAAAATTGATGGGTTATAGGGTGAATATATGTCCCAGAGTACTTTTATTCTTTTATTCCTGAGAATCAAGTACACAGAACATTTTTCCTACTTCCAGCCTCCATCCCATTACAAGAAAGTCAGGCTAATCTCCAAAATAAGGAATACATCAGGAGTTCCCATTGTGGCTCAGTGGTAACAAACCTGACTAGTATCCATGAGGACTCAGGTTCGATCACTGGCCCTGCTCAGTGAGTTAATGATCCAGCATTGCCGTGAGCTGTGGTGTAGGTCCCAGACCTGGCTCGGATCTGGCATTGTTGTGGCTGTGGAGTAGGCCAGCTCTGATTTGGCCCCCTAGCCTAGGAACCTCCATATGCTGCGGGGTTGGCCCTAAAAAAAGAAAAGTAATAGGTGTTTAGTGCTCATTATTTGCCAGGACCAGGAATAAGCTTCTGCACGCATTACTTCATTTAATCTTAACAAAACTCTTTAATTATCATCATTTACAAGGCTCTAGGAGATTAATTAGGGAAGCTGCTGGTGATCTTACGTAAGAATTGGGAGCCAACAGAAAAAAACTCCAGAACCTACATTCTCTCCTATTTTACCGTATTACCTCCTTCTTTCACAACCCCACCCCCAACAATTTTCTTCTCAGCAAGAACTACTGAGGGTTTGGAACGTTGAGACGGTAGAGTAGGAATATGCTGGGCTCACCTCCCCTCATGAACATACCAAAATTACAACTACCTCTAGAGAGACTCTCTCTGAAATAGCCCTGGGAACTAGCAGAACAGTTCTACCGAAACCAGGGCTGTAAAGAAAGAGCCACACAGATTCTGGCAGAAAGCAAAGAGGAATAATCCGGTTAGGGAAACAGAGGAGCAGGGAGATAATCATAGGAAGGGGCTTCTCCCTGGGGAGGGAGGTGTTTGAGGCACATATTAGGCACCCAAGGCTTGGGGTCTAAGACCAGCAAGACAAGCCCCCTGGGCTAGTCTGAAAACCAGTGAGGCTTACCAAAGGGCTCTAAGAAACCGAGACTGTGCTCTTGAAAAGCATGCATACTGACTTATTCCCAAGCCACTGTGCAAACTGAAAACTGCCTGGGACTCTGGCCAGCTTGCCAAGACCACCCCAGCACATATTCCAGCCCACACCAGGCTCCTGCTTCAACCCTTCTTGCTCTAGCACTGCTCCTCACTAAGGTGGAGGCTGCCATTGCTAACAAGAGTGTGCACATTTGGAGGGAACAAAGCCAGCCGGGACCCTGGCCTTGTCTCTGACCAGGACAGAGGCAGCCATTGCCAGCTCACACACCCCTTACACAACCCGACTAGCTCCAGGGCAGAGCTCACCTGTCCCTGTACAAACCTGACTCAATGATGTGGCACCAACCCCTTGAGCCCTGATCCACCTCTAACCAAGGCACACACGACAGGGGAAAAGGGAAACCAGCACAGAAGTGCATCCCCAAGACCTCAGGCTCTGCCACATCCCAAACCAAGGCAGAGACTGGCCTCATACCCAGGAGAAACCCAACTGCTTCAGGGCTCCTACTCCAGCCCCTCAGCCCCCAACTCCATCCCAATAGGATAGTGATAGCCACTAAGCATAAGAGAAGCACCGGCTTGCATCTGGCTCTGACTCCAGCTCCTCCAACTCCAGCCCTATTTCCCACTGAGGTGGTGGCTGCCAGCACACCCCAGGGGAAGGACAGCCCATGCCCACTTCAGACCAGCTCTCCCACCAAAGCGACTGGGTACAGGCACACTACATAGGTACCCTAGTTCACTGTCGGTGGGAATGTAAACTGGTACAGCCGCTATGGAAAACAGTACAAAGTTTCCTCAAAAAAATTAAAAATAGAACTACCTATTTATCCAGAATTCCACACCTGGCTATATATCCAAAGAAAACGAAACCACTACTTTGAAAAGATAGATGCACCCCAATGTTAATAGCAGCATTATTTACAATAGCCCAAATATGGAAACAACCTGAGTGTCTATCAACAGATGAGTGGATAAAGAAGATATGATTGCTATACATATGTGATTGCCAGCCATAAAAAAAAAAAGAATGAAATTTTGCCATTTGTAATAACATGGATGGACCTAGAGGGTATTTTGCTTAGTGAACTAAATCAGGCAGAGAAATACAAATACCGTATGTTTTCACGTCTATGTGGAATCTAAAAAATAAAACAAACAAATGAATATAACAAAAGAAAAACAGGCTCATTGGTGCGGAGAACAAACTAGTTCTATTACCAATGTGGAGAGGAGTGGGGAAGGGGCAAGACGGAGAAAGGTGGGATAAGAGGTATAAACTAATAGGTATAAGAGAAATAAGACAGAAGGATGTGATGTACAGCACGGGGAATATAACCAATATTTTACAATAACTTTAAGTGGAGTATAAGCTATAAAAATAATGACTATGTTATACACCTGAAATTAACATAATAGTATAAATCAACTATATTTGCCCCCAACTACTGAGTCTTTGGGGCAAAATAATGAGTATATTATCACCAAGTGGGAATGTTTCATCTCAAGGCCTCCAAACTGAATAGCACCAAGGTCCACAGGAGTTGACCCACAAAGAGTCATTTACCCCTCCAGATCCTGTGGTTACCAAGCAAGAGAGTGTTGATAGCTCAGTAGGACACCCAATTCCCCTAATAAGAGTGAAATTTACAATGAAATAACTCTGGCTCTAAATCAAGAGCATCATCTCTGTGGGACAGATTAGCACTATTACTGAAACCATGCACAAGCCCGTGAATCCTTGCATTTCGGAGAAAAGGGCTTTTCCTTTAGCCTCTCAGGCCTCCCCTCAGTCTCAAAAGGCTGACTCAAGAGTTAATGATTAGGAAATACTGTTGCAGCTAAAAACTAGTCAAAACAGGCTCCATTATGTTATGGCCTGCCTTGGCCCGCGTGGTTACTTTCTAGTGAGAGTTGTATTGCACCTGGTGTTTTCTTTTCCTTTAAAACATTCCCTAACCTCTCCCTCCTTCGGTGAGCCATCTTCACTGCAGAGACAAGGTCAAGGTGCGATAACCCCAAAGACCACTGGAAACCATCACCAGACCACCTGACTCGGGGCTTGATGACTTTAAGAGAGAATGCAGGCATCCTAAACCTTATCAACAGCCCTGTTTTTTTAAGCTCAAGCTATAAAAACCCTTGCTACCCCCTCTCAAGGGAGGACACAGTTTTGAGGGTGTTAGCCTGCTGTGGCTTCCTTTGCCTGGCAAAGCAATAAAGCTGTTCTTTCTGCTTCACCCAAAACTCTTGGCTCTAAGACTTAGTTGGTGCCGGTTGTACAGAGGGTGGTTTCGGCCACAATACTGAATCTTTACATTGTATCAGAATTTCCTAGAGAACATATTAAAAGACATGTATCTGGGCCTCTCCACCAGAATATCTAACTCAGTAAGTTTGGGATAGAGCCTGAGATTTTGCATTTTTCACAAGCTCCCAGCAATGTTGATGCTGCTGGTCCTCAGACCGCGGTGAAGCACCGGGCCAGATGATCTACATCACTGTAATAAATCTCTGGTGAGAAACTGAGTTTCAATTAGAGAAAGTGACGAAGAAGGCCTGCCGGAGTCCCGCTCCAGCTGAACCAGGGCCTCCTGAAGGATGAGCAGCGTCGGCGAAGGAATGGACACAGGCCTGGCGTTTATGCAGGACTGCTCGAATATTGTTTGAGTCAACCAAGCTTATATACAATTTTTATTTTCCTATGGCATACGTCATGCATCACACATCTGGTGATATTTTTTAACTTTCTACTCTGTCAAATGTTACCTTATGACCCGGTACATGACCAGGTACATTTGGGAACACAAACAATGCTCTTTTTTGTCCTTCCCACTTGACTTTTTAGAATTAAATGTACTCATGTTAATGATCTAATTTTGTGGGTAGCAAAAGCATGAACTTATTAACTTTATAATTAAAAATATTATATGTGTCTAAAACCAAGGCCAAACTATATTCTATTAGTAAAGGTTAATCATATATATCAAAGGTTATTTTGATTCTTATAGAACTAGAAACCATAACATTGGCACTCCTTAGGGTTGGGCCAATAGGCCTGGCATAGCAATATATAATTAACTGAAAGTAGGTAATTTTCTGACCCATATTCAATTATGTGGTGCAAACCGCACAAGTTTTTCTATAACTAAGGCCCAATATCTACCCTATTCATCAACTAGTCCCTAGCAAAGAAAAGAACTACCTGCTGGAACATGGAGAGACCTGTGCCTCAAGCCTCTCTCTTGTCTCCAGGGTTTTCCACAGGTTAAATATTAACAGTCCAAATATGAAAGCATTCTATTAGGGTCTCTATAGAAAAAAAGGAGGAAACTCAGAAGTGGATGATGATCACAGAACAAGGGGACAGTAGGAATTTGTGGGTAAACACTAGGCCCCAACATTTACCCTCCCTGGGGTCTTTTTTCGGGGAACTTTATTTGACAGCAATTTCCCAGCTCTCGCAGTTTTTATTAACAGCATAAGCAGGCAGAGAAGAAGCAGGACCGTCGCTTTCCCAGACATGCTGTGCAGTCTGGGGTCCTCAGTCTCCTGGACTTGTCAGCAGGCAGACCTTCACGAACGGCTCCCAGCAAAGGTTACCAAGACAATTAACAGTAGGTTTGGAGCTGCAAGGTAATCTTTAAAGTCGTGAGTCTATACGCCTGGTATCCAGAATTAGAACTTCAAGGACCCATTAAATTGCAAAATGAAATGAGAGTCATCTAGATTTGCCTCTGCCTTTTGAGCTGGATGGGTAGATGATGATGGCGGTGAGGATGACAGACAGGCAGTGATGAAATAAAATTCCCATGTACGGCAAAACAAAAATATATTTAAACATAAAATTTTTCTCTACCCATCTGGGCCTCCTTCCCCCCTCCCCTTTAGCGTTTACGGTGCATCTGCATTAACCAGACCTCCTTAGAAGATAACATTCCTTCTTAATATTGTTAAGGGGCAAGTAGGGGACCATAGTTAGAGATGGAAACCTAGGAGACTTTGCAAGACCACTGTAAGTTAAAGTCACTGAGGAAAGCCATCAGAATGTCATGAAAGGAAGCAGGCTTGCTTAACTGTAAAACCAAAAATAAAAGCACAAGATATGCCTCGGGTCATTAAGTGAAAGATAAAAGGAGACCTGCATTCAAGTTCAGCAAATAATGATCCTAGGACCAACGACAGGAATTTAAAGGAAGAGGAGACGTTCATTACACAGAAACTGGAGATGATTCTTAACATATCTCAGCACGTGGTAGCACCCTTCTGCTGATTTGCATAAGTACCATGATAGTCCTAGTTTGATCTCATAGGGTCAAATATTCTCTTACCTAATACCCAATATGAAGGAGTGAAAGGATGAAAATGCGGCTTAACCCTCCCAGAACCCAGGAAGTTAATAAAAAGCTCTAAATGCCCTCGAATTCTGGACCCTATTCCCCATAGGTAAAAGACCATACTTCATGCTGTTTTAGAGCTTGCTTTCTGTTCTGTACAAAACTAAGTGGAGGAGAAAAGAAAAAGAAAGAAAAAAACAGGCACCTGAGTACGTGCCTCTAGGCATGAAACTCCTTGAAACTGCTTGAGATAACAGGAAAAAGGGTCTCTAACTGATTGTTTGGCTTCTGTAAAGCCGCTTGCATAAGATAAAAGGAGGGGAAGTTAATCGCTAAACCGACCCCAGTAAGACCCCAGTAAGATCGTAAGATCGGCTGTGCCATAAAATGTTGAATATCCTGGTAAACATGCCTTGGCGACAATATGTCTCCCCCTCCCAGGAACAAGCCCAAACACGTAACTCCAGAACAAATGAAAACTAATTGGTCCACGAAGCACGGGTTCGCAAATGATTGGTTTGTGATATTTTAAAATGATTGGTTTGTGAAGCACGGGCTTTGCTGTGAACCCCTGGCTTTGTTGTGAATCCCATAAAAACTATCTTGACTCCGCACTCGGGGCCGCAGTCCTCTACCCCTGCGTGGTGTATGACTGTGGGCCCCAGCGCGCTTGGAATAAAAATCCTCTTGCTGTTTGCATCAAGACCGCTTCTCGTGAGTGATTAGGGGTGTCGCCTCTTCCAAGAGGGGGATTTTCTTTCTACTGGCCTTTCAGGAGGAGCTAGTGATATAAGCCTGACATTCACTCGAAGAATGAGGAAGAAAGCCGTCTTTGCCCACTCCCCACTTTTCGTGGATTATAAAAATCTAGTCCATCTAGTCCTTCGGGCATAGCCCTCTTGCCTACCCTCACAAACAATTCATAAATGTATGAATTGCTTTTGTGCCGAGACATGAAGAACCTGAGCCTCAGTAAGTCTAGACACCAGGTGAGTGATTCTAATAAAAAAAATTTTTAAAAAAAGGAGGTGTTGGGGCTACATGGGGGCTTATTGTTAAAATGGCTCTTTATGCTGACCCATAAGACTGACCGCCTTTCTCAAGCGACATCCTACTTTCCCAAGATGACGAGACCCTTCTCCCTTCACCATGGGACACCACACAACTCCAGCTTTCTCAGGATTACAAGACCACCCTACCGTGAGACACCTTCAACTTTGTCATGACTACGTGACCACCAGAGTCCAGCTGCAGGCGAAAGATTAAACTAAACTCCCCCCACCTCAGAGAATCCAATTTCCCATCCACGGAGTTTAAGAAGGCCCCTCAAGAACCTCTTCTCAAGGGTCAGTCATCATCTCCCTTTCCCTTCTAATAAATTTTCTTCTCTTTACCTGAACACCCGGCTCGTTCTCTTTTTCTCCATGCTTGCCTTACAGTAGGTTCAAGTCCCTATCTGGGTTCTGGCTGGGTTCACGTCCCAGCATGTGGGCTCATGTGCCAGTCTGAGTTTAGGCCGGGTTCGTGTCAGAGGTATTTTAGGTTTCAGAACTTTCAGAGCTTTCTGCAAGAGACTGTCTTCCAAGTTATAATCCTCAGGTTGATTCAAATAAAATTTTCTTAGATCAACTACTGATTAATGTTTTTTCATTGATAGAAAGAGAGGATGAAGATATAATCTATGAAGCTGTGAAGTGGAGTTTGGCACTTGCCATCGGCCTCTACATGGATTAAATCATGAGCCACAGCAGCTGCCAACCCACAGCGCCCCCTGAGCAGAGCTCCAGATGGAGGGATGGAGATGAGGAGTGAAGCACTCTGAGCTCTGGGAAAACTGGAAGAGCAGGTCTTCAGACAGTTGTTAGGTTTAGGTCTAGGTTTTCGGATATTTTTAGGAGAAGATTTTTTTATGAGTCCACTTCTTGCATCTCCTCATATCTAGAAAAACACTAAAACCCTTCATGGTGGTGCCTGCTCCTCGTGACTCAGCAGTGACCTTCACGAGACCAGTAGCAAACTTTGGCAAAGGTGTCATGGCTGCATGGACGTCCCCCTTCACCTTTGTCACTTACATCTTGATAGCTCTTCCCCTTTTCTCTTTGGGGCAGTATTTCAGAGCTATCACTGAAAAACTGCCTCCTGGGCTGCAGTTAAGCAGACAAAACAAAAGATGTCCTGCTCATCAGTCAATGTGGTCACTCCCAAGGGTGGGCTGGTGAGTCCTAAGGGAACTCAGGAAAGAAACAAAGAAGACTGGCCCGTAGCTGAGGTGCCTATCAAAGGAGTGATTTCAGTCAGTAAACGAAGACCTTTTCATCTTCCCATAGAAACTGGTTTTCTGTAAATCTTCATCTATAAATCTTGTTATCTGTACACCTTTTGTTCCTACTACCTTCCCTTGGTTGCAAAAACGCATGTATCTTAGATTCCCCCCTCGCCTCCTGAGGTGGTTTTCTCAGGGTTACCTGGCTTATGTCCTAACTTCCCCCAAATAAAACTTAACTCTCAACACTCAGGTTGTGCGTTTTTTTTTAAATCAACAAAGCAAAAGTCATTTTCAGAAAAACTCACTACCTGTTCTTACTTTTATGCTTTTACCACAAAAGAGGGAAACCTCCAAGTGGATTCTGCGTTCTCTAAGACCACATGCTAGTATTTCTTTCTGAGACGCCTTTTCAGTGGCCACACAGACCCACTGACAGAGGAAGACCCTGCATCTGATTTCCAGATTGAATATTTAATTTCTTTACCAAAGCAAAATTTGGCCGATTGCTTGATTAATTTAACCTCATTCTTCTTTGTCATTAGAACAAATCTACATGTCTCAGCTGACAAACCCCACTTTAGAAACATCCTGATTCTGATAAATGGTTTCCCTAAATGCCTTAAAAGTATTATTAGCATAGATGCTTGTTTGATTCTGAACTCCAGCTCTCCTGAGAGCCCCCAGGGGTGGGAATTGGAATTCAAACTGGGAGGGGATTGCCATGCCTTCAGGCAGAGTTTGAGATTAGTATGCAAAACTAGTATGCATGACTGTGAATTTTTAAAGTCCTTTTCCTTTTTTTTTTTCCTATTTTCCCATTTTCATGTCTTGAAAGGAGAACTCAATTATTCACTGTTACAAAAACGGCCACTATCTTGGAAATCCAAGCAAGGAAGAAAAAAAGGTAAAGATACCAACTGCTCAGTTGCTTAAACAATCAGTTTTTGTTAATAGATATAATTGTTTTTCACACCTTAATAAATAACATGAAGAGCAGAAAAGAAACAGTATTACTGGTGATTTTTAATCAGGTTTCTATAAGACTCAGTCAGAAAGTAATTATTCAAATAAATGGATGAGGACAGCATAATCCATAACTGCACTAAATATCTATTAAAGGAATAATGTCTCATTTTAAGATAAAGTACATAAGTGATGTACAGTTCAAGCAAAGCATCTTTTTTATGCACTTTATCACTTCATAAAAAAAATTACAAGTAATTCTATTTAATGATTACATGTTATGTACAAAATAATGCACCATTACTATTTCTAATATCTTTATCATTACAAAGAATTATTATTGTTAACATTAATAGTATTATTACCTACAATTATAGTTCATTTTTTAAAGCATTTTTTTCTGTCCAAAGCATTTTGCAGCATTACTGAAGTTAGTCCACATAACCCTAGAGCTAGATATTCTTCAATTATTATTGAAGAAACCAAGGCTAAGAGAGTTTAAAGTGCCAGCTAGTAACCAGAGACCTGCCTAGGAATTAAATTTTGTCTGCTTGTCTTCAAAACCCATGTTTCTGGTCCCTCCCACACTACCACCAACGATGAAGGATAAAGATAACAAACACACTTGACAGAACAGGGTTCAGGGCTCAGGAAGATGACAGACACCTTTCTATATACGTTCTAGCGCAAAAGGGCATTTGAGGGCAGAACAGTTTTGCATTCAGTGTCCTCCACCCTTAGTTTCTTATTTCCCTTTTTCATTTACCAGAAGCAGTTTGTTTCTCATTCAATATCCTAATTCCTGTTTTTCTAATTTTAAGGGAAGAGAAGAGTGTACTTTTGCTTCATCTAAGATGACTTATTTATTATGAAAATACCATTCGACCTCTCCTCTCAAGAGTCAATCAAAATAGATTTTGTCCGCAATAGCCAGAGGGAATACCCTTAGCCCAGGACTAGGAAGGGGGTGCAACGAAGGAAGGAAACTTATGTGCCCCACCTTATGCAAACATCTTTCTCAACCCCTCCTGAAGTTCTTTCCTATTCCTTCACCTCTTCCGTCACAAGAAATGTTTCTGATTACTTCATCAACACAGGTCACTCTGGTACAATGAAAAGATGGCCTCTGGAATCAGACAGACCTGGGTTATAATGCTGGTTCTGTTTTAATCATTTTGACTACAACATCAACTTCTCTGAGCCTCAAATTTCATGTCTCTGCACTGCAAAGAGGAGATGTTTTGAGGACTGCAGGGGCAATTATATGTAAGAACCTGGTACATCAGAAATGGAAGCTAGGGGAGTTCCCATTGTGGCTCAGTGGCTAACGAATCCAACTAGGAACCATGAGGTTGTGGGTTCGATCCCTGGCCTTGCTCAGTGGGTTAAGGATCTGGCGTTGCCGTAAGCCGTGGTTGCAGATGCGGCTCGGATCCGGCGCTGCTATGGCTCTGGTGTGGGCCGGCAGCAATAGCTCTGACTAGACCCCTAGTCTGGGAACCTCCATATGCCACGAGTTCAGCTCTTGAAAAGGCAAAAAAGAAAAAGAAATGGAAGCTAAACTTCTGGAGATGAGTAAGCTATAGAGTATACAGAAGTCAAAATACAATGTTGTACACATGAACACATAATAGTATAAACCAATGTTACCTCAGTTTTTTTAACGTTTAAATAATTACGAGGTATTCACTTTCCCTCTCCATCTTCTGGAGATCAAATGAAGAAAAAAAAAAAAAGCTTAATATCAGTAACATCTCAAAGTACAGCAGGAAAGAGAGACTTTGAGGCAATTCAACATAAAAATTATGCTAAATGGGCCAGTAACTCATCTGCCTCTTTCTTTCCTTTATTCAGAAGGTTTTTATTGGTTGTCTACTATACTCCAGGCACAAAGGATGAGAGTAATCCAAACATCTCAAATAATCTCAACATTTAAAGAGCAGAGTCCCAGAAGGTGAGGGCAGCAGGTACAAGTGCCCAGAGACAGAAATATCTGGTAAATGCAAAGATCACCAAAGAAATGTAGCCCAGTTGCCACGTGGTAAACCTAAGGAGTGGTATGAAATGTATGAAATGGTATGAAACGGGGCAAATGCTAGGAAAAAGGAAAATCTAATACAGTCCCTTCTCTCACTGAACTGGTTGTTGGTCATTTTCTTTCTTTTCTTTTCTTTTTTTTTTTGGTCTTTTTAGGGCTGTACCCGAGGCATACAGAGGTTCCCAAGCTAGGGGCTGAATCAGAGCTTCAGCTGCTGGCCTACCCCACAGTCACAGTAACACGAGATCCACGCCATGTCTGCAACCCACACCACAGCTCACTGCAACACAGGATCCTTAACCCACGAGTGAGGCAAGTGATCGAACCTGTGTCCTCATGGATGCTCGTCAGATTCGTTTCTGCTGAGCCGCAACAGGAATGCCTACAGAAGTCTTTTTTTTTTTTCCTATTGTTGCTACAGAGATTCTGACTTAAGTGCATGTAAACACAAAGTATGACCAAAGCCTTTTAGACTTTTCAGATGACCAAATCTGGTAGGGCTGCATAACAGTTAAAAGCATAGCTTCCAGAATAGCAGCAGCCAAGTAGGGATCAGCAACCACGCAGACAGACCCTTTCCCTCCTCCAACCCTACCTCCGCTTCTATAAACAGAAGCAGATGGTCCCAAGAATTAAATTCCGCTCCAGTATACTTAGCACAGCACCTAACCTGTCAGGGCCTAGTGCAAAATAGTCACTGATGTTCTTAATATGCGAAATCACATTTCAAAATAAATAATCCTCTAGATTCTTGTCCTCAAAAACCAAAATATAGAATAGTTTTTATTTTAAAGTTTAGTCTGTAACTGCCAACACATTTACCTGGGCCTTCGCTAAATTAGGTGTAATTACAAGTGAAATTTAAGGAATGATGAGTTTGTCTGTTTTCATAAAGTGTCACTGAATGATAAGAGACCTGATTCTAAAGACAGTTGTGCAGGAATCTTTCAGCAGCACAACCTCAGAATGGAATAGCTTTTGTATGTTCATTTATTTATGCCTTCATTTACATACTCATTATCATGTGTAAGACCCTATGTCATGTACTCAAAGGGATAAGTCACAGTCCTTATCCTCACAGTCTAACAGGCTTAACAGACGGTAAATAAACACTCCCTTCTATTAAAATGGTATGATACAAAAAAGCACGAAATGCCAAAAGAAGCACTTCAGATGTGAAGATGGAAGTCATGGCTTTTATCACACAAGGTTCTGGGAAAACCTTCCTGAAGGAAACCACACATGCACCAACTTTTAAAGGGTAATTACGAATCTGTAAGATAATGAGAGGAGAAAGCGTATTCTAGGTGGCCCTGGTTGGAGACCTAGTTAGAGGCTATCAAAGGGGTTCTTGGGGTTGTACTCAGAAGGCTTGCCCTAAGTACAGGACTCACAGGGGGCGTGAGAGGGGCAGGTTAGAACAGAGAGTTAGGGTTTCCCATGGTGGGAGTGGTCTTCTGAACCCAGATGTGGGTCCAGCAACTGAAGAGCTTCATGTGCTAACCACATGAAAATCAATCAACCAGACACTTCTGGAGAATCCAGCAATGGGGTATCATTCTGGCTCCCATCACACTTAATTCTCTCCTTTTTTATTTTGGAAGGTCCAGAATTTGAGGGATTTCCACTTAGTCCAAATAGGATGCAGAACCAAAACACTGGGAAGCCCTGTTCTCTGGTCTTCTTTCTCCTTTCCATGCTGGGTTCCCTGTGAGGGACATTCTCAAGTCTAAGTGTGGACCACTCCTCCTCTCTTCTCAAACATAACTCATGATACTATGCCTCCTGATAAAATCAGGAGTATCAAGGTCAGACAAGATATACATAACCTCAAGGAACATGTACTCAATGTGCTCATGAATATCCCTTAGAAGAGGCTCTGTTCTTATGGGGCCGGGGGTGGGGGGAAGACCCCGCAACACTTCGCTTGTATTTTCAGATTATATTGTATACTGATTATCCCTCTCTTATCCCTCAGATATTCTGGAAGACAAAACTAGAAGCACTTCAAACTATACAACTAACTGCTCCTTCTAGCTTTAAAACTCAAGGAATCAAGATGGTCTTTATTTCTCAAATCCCTTCGGACAAACTCACAGAAGCCCTCTCTCCTGAAGCCTTGTATAAGGCTGGTCTCTTACTCAAAAACCTGAATAGGAGTTCCCATCGTGGCGCAGTGGAAATGAATCCAACTAGGAACTATAAAGTTGCAGGTTCAATCCCTGTCCTCGCTCAGTGGGTTAAGGATCCGGCGTTGCTGTGAGCTGTGGTGTAGGTCGCAGACACAGCTCAGATCCCACGTCGCTATGGCTATGGTGTAGGCTGGCACCTGTAGCTCTGATTCAACCCTAGCCTGGGAATCTCCATATGCCACAGGTGTGGCCCTAAAGAGCAAAAAAAAAAAAAAAAAACCCTGAATACATGGCTTATTAATATTAGATGGGGGGGGGGGGAGTTGTAACCAGAACTGGAAAAAAGACTGGCCTTGTTATTCCCTGATTTATAACCCCATCTCACATCAACATGATGTGCCCTAGCCTACAGAATATACATACAATAGTTCATCTCCAGGTGATACTTTTAAAGAACTCTTTTTAAAAATAAGACGAGCCATTCTTGTTTCTAATTGGTTTCTTCAGTAAGAAACCCTACATCATATTCTTAATTAACCCACATGACTCTACCATCCATTAATGTCTCTAATTGCATTTTCCCAGAATGCAGGTTAATTGTAGAAAAGAAAATACAGTTACACAAAATCAGTTGATTTCTCATTCAGCTGAACATTTCTGATTATAGTATTTTTGATTCTTTTTTTAAAATTGCTTATATTAACTGCCTGAACTATTGCTTATATTTATATTAACTGCCTGAACTATTTCATTAGATAACGTGATAGACAGAATAGTGGCTCCCCAAAGATGTCCACATCCTAATCTCTGGGAACATAAAAGAACTTTGTAGATATAATTAAGGATCTTGAGATGAGAAGATTATTCTAGATTATCTAGGTGGGCCCAGTATAATCATAAGGATCATTAAAAACTGAGGGGGAAGGGACAGGAAAAAGATGAATTGTTATTCAACGGGTACAGAGTTTCAGTGTTCTGATATGAAAACGTGTTAGAGTGCTGTTGCAAAAAAAAACGTGCATAGAGTTAACACTAACTCACACTTAAAAATGGCTAAGATTGTAAATTTTATGTTATGTGTTTTTTACAATAAAAAAAGGGAGGAGGTGGAGCTCTCACTGTGGTGCAATAGGATTGGTGGTGTCTTGGGAGTCCTGGGACGTGAGTTTGATCCCCAGTGGGCAGAGTGGGTTAAGGTTCCAGTGTTGCTGCAGCTATGGCTTAGTTTGCACCTGCAGCTCAGATCCAATCCCTGGCCCAGGAGCTCCATATGCCATGGGGTGGCCAAAAAAGGGCCGGGGGGGGGGGGCAGACAGGGGTGTTAAGAGAAGGCAATATGACAACAGAAGCAGAGGCTGGAGTAATGTAGGTCTAGAAGCTGAGGAACAGGGACAGCCCCACCTAGTCGGAATGGGCAAAGAATGGATCTCCTAGAGCCTCCCTAACAAACACAGTCCTGCCTACAACTTAATTTTAGCCTCATAAAACTTATTCTGGACTTCTGACCTCCAGAATATAAGATAATAATTTTGTATTGTTTTAAGTTAATACATTTGTAATAATTTTTATGGCAGCAATAGGAAACTAATACAGACAATAATTCCTTCTATTTGCTCATTGGTTGATACTGTCTTTTTCAAATTTTTTATTACAGTATAATTGATTTACAATGTTGTGCCAATTTCTGCTGTACAGCAAAGTGACCCAGTTTACACACACACACACACACACACACACACATTCCCTTTCTTATACTTATATTCCAACATGGTCTGTTCCAAGAGACTGCATAGAGTTGTCTCTGCTCCACAGTAGGACCTCACTGCTTATTCATTCTAAACATAATAGTTTGCTTCTACTAACCCCAAACTCCCAGTCTATCCACTCCCTCCTCATTCTCCCTTAGCAGTCACATGTCTGTTCTCCATATTTGTGAATCTCTTTCTATTCTGTAGATGGGTTCATTTGTGCCACATTTTAGACTCCACATGTAAGTGATATCATATGGTATTTGTCTTTCTCTTTCTGACTTAACTTCACTTAGTATGAGACTCTCTAGTTGTATCCGTGTTGCTGTAAATGGCATTTTTTTTCTTTTTATGGCTGAGTAGTATTCCATTGTATATATGTGCCACATATTCTTAATCCATTCATGTGTCAATGGACATTAAGGTTGTTTCCAGGTCTTGGCTATTGCGAATAGCAGTTGACACCACTTTCATACACATTACACAATCTTGTTCTGTGACCATCCTCTGAGTTAGGCCAAACTTTTGATTTCCATTTTTCAGATAAAGAAACTGAACTTTAGAGTGTTGCATAGATGTGTCCAAGGACAGACAATGAGCTAGGGCTGTAAGATAAATCTGATTCCTTGTCCAATCTCTTCAGTGTAGCAACTGTCCATAACTGGTCCATATGCATCAATTTTTGTACCAATACTTCTTTTTATTGCTGTGTAACTCTCTCAAACTATAAAATGATAGAAAGGACATCTTGGTCCTACTCTTCTGGAAGTGCCCCTTTGTACACCTGCCATGATTTACAGGCTTTCAGGATATTCCCTCATATCCCTTGGTTATAGAAAGAATGTTCAAAGGTTTAAGATCTAACTGCTACTATGATGATATTAAAAGGTAAGGCCTTTGATGATCAGATTTATGTGAGGTCATGAGGGTGGGGCCTTCATGATGGGATCTGTGTTCTTATGAGAAGAGGAAGCAACGACAGAGCTCAGCCTTCTTTGACTGAAGACAATCTCCCCAGAGCATACGGAGGCTCTTTACTGTCACTTTAGCCTAAGTAGACAGAGGCCAGTTGACTGACCACCACACCACTAACTCCAGGGTAAAACTTTTTTTAATCATACTTTTTTTTATTCAAATAGTTTATTTACAATGTTGTGATAGTTTCAGGTATATATCAAAGTGGTTCAGTTAAATATATATTTATATGTATACACAGTTATATAGATACAGATATATAGTTATATATTCTTCTTCAGATTCTTTTCCACTGCAGTTTTTTATAGGATTTTGAATATAGTTCCCTGTGCTATACAATAGGTCCTTGTTGTTTATATATAGTAATGTGTATCTTTTCATCCAAAACTCCTAATTTACCCCTCCGTCCATCTCCCACCCCTACTTTCCCCTTTGGTAACCATACGTTTGGGTGCTGTGTCTGTGAGTGTATCTCTGCTTTGTAAATAAATCCATTTGTGTCATTTTTTAGATTCCAAATTTAAGTGATATCATATGATATCTGCCTTTCCCTGCACAACTTACTTCACTCAATATGATAATCTCTAGTCGCACCCATGTTGCCGCAAATGACATTATTTCATTCGTTTTGGGGTTTTTCTGTTTTTACCCATTTATTCATTTGTTTTTGTTTTTTATTTACTCAGTGAATTTATTACATTTGTAGTTGTACAATGATCATCACAATCCAATTTTAAAGGATTTCCATCCCACTTCATTTGTTTTGTGGCTGAGTAATAGTTCATTGTATATATGTGCCACATCTTCTTTATCCATTCCTCTGTCAATGGACACTTAGGTTGCTTCCATGTCTTGGCTACTGTAAACAGTGCTGCAGTGAACACTGGGGTGCACATATCTTTTCAAATCAGAGTTTTCTGCAGATATATGTGGGGCAACACTTTAAGTGACACTTTCCAAACAGAATAAACACAAGACTGGGTATTTTATATACTTCATTATATCCACTCTTCACAACCATCTGATGAGGGAGGTGCTCCAGGAGTGCTAGACTGACTAAACAAGTAATCAATTGATTTTACTGTTTTCACCATTTTAAGACAAACCTTACGTCCCCTATGGAAAACAATAAAGCGGTTCCTAAGAAAATTAAAAATAGAACTACCATATGATCTAGCAATCCCACTCCTGAGTATATATATCCAGACAAAAGTATAATTCAAAAAGATACATGCACCTCTATGTTCACAGCAGCACTATTCATAATAGCCAAGTCATGGAAACAACCTTAATGTCCATCAACAGATGAATGTATTAAGAAGATGTGATATATACATATACACATACATACAATGGAATATTACTCAGCCATAAAAAAGAATAAAATAATACCATTCACAGCAACACGGATGCAACTAGAGATTCTTGTACTAAACAAAGTCAGAAAGAGAAAGACAAATAACAAATGATGTAACTTGTACGTGAATTCTAAAATATGGCACAAATGAACCTACCTACAAAACAGAAACAGACTCACAGAGAACAGACTTGTGGTTGCCAAGGAGGAGGGGAGAGAGTGTAGGATGGACTGGGAGTTTGTGGTTAGTGGATACAAACTATTACATTTAGAATGTGTAAACAAGGTCCTGCTGTATAGCACAAGGAACTATATATATCCAGTCTCTTGTGATGGACCATGTTGGAAGATAATATAAGAAAGGGAATGTTTACATATGTATGACTGGGTCACTTTGCACTACAGCAGAAATTGGCACATCGTAAATCAACTACGCTGTAAATCAACTATATTTAACAATTTTTTAAAAAAAGACAAACTGGGAGTTCCCATTGTGGATCAGTGGTTAACGAATGCAACTAGGAACCATGAGGTTGAAGGTTTGAGCCCTGGCCTTGCTCAGTGGGTTAACGATCTGGCGTTGCCATGAGCTGTGGTATAGGTCACAGACACGGCTAGGATCCCACATTGCTGTGGCTGTGGTGTAGCTACAGCTCCAACTTGACCCCTAGCCTGGGAACCTCCATATGCAGCGAAAGCGGCCCAAGAAATGGCAAAAAGACAAAAAAAAATTAAAAATAAAAGTAAAAAGAGACAAACTACTTTCTGAGAACATCAGATTCTTAGTTGTCTTCATATATCCATGGCTTACCTATCAGCATTAGTCATTTTTGTAAGTCTGAGGCCTTACCTCCTTTAGCCTTTATAGTGAAGAGTTAGAGGCATGGCAAGTATGTCCTGCAATTAGATCTTTACATCAGAACAGATTTGATTTTTGACATCAATGAACAAACCCATTTGTCTATCCCTGCATTTCAGAACTAGAAATTCATCATAATTATCTGCCAGCTGCTGGTTCACTCCAGTCATGGTTTCTTACTCAAAAATGTTTCCTAACCTCCAGAAAGTCCTCACTAGATTTGTAGTTTGCAGGTATCTGAAAGCCTTGCATTTTTAATGAATTCCTAATGTACTCACTCAAGCAAACAAGGAAATTATAACCATGGAACATTACATTTCAGGCATTAATCATAATTGCTTAATAATACCAAACAAGGAGATTTTACTGCAAACTGAGACTTCTTATTTAACTTCAGAATCAGAATACTTGTCACATTAGTACATATCCTAAATGATACCACCTATTTCCAAATGCCTACATTAAACAGTTTAGTCATAGAGAAATATTTTGTCAGCTAATTTAATTTAATTGCATGGCATAATCATTTCACCTATTTCTCTAAAAACAGATATTTTAATAAGAGAACTGCAAGGAGGTTATAAAAATCTCACTTTCTCAATTGCCAGGAAAGGTCTTTGCTGAAAGTTACCAGATAATTACAGATTCAGGGGGTTTCTATAGTTCTTCAATGTATTTGTTATATACCATTAGTCACCAGTGAAGCCCTTCACTAATAGCAATACCCTTCAACAATAGCCCCAGAGAATTTAACACTGATTGATGGCAGGTCACCTGGAATTGGTTGGCAGAATTTCCAATTTTCTGTTGGGAAATTGCTTATTTCTCCAAGTCTATTCCCATTTTTACAAGTGGACAGGAAGCTGAGATTATACATTATTATGTGTCTAAATATAAAATTGTGATGGATGGTGTCACACATTTAAAAAGAGTTAAGCATTTAATTTAAGATTTAAAAAGTTTAAGGAAGTTTAAAATGTATTTTTAATCTTTCTCAGGAATTCGTGGACTGATCCATATTGGGGGAAATACTGAGATTGACTAAGGATTGTCATTTAGATGGAGCATTATTTTCATAAAATTACCCTTGTAGGCTCTTAAAGCAGTAGCACCATAACTTTCTTGTAAATACTATAGCTAAGGATCTCAGGCTTATCAAAAGACTAAAGGGATAAAAAGGTTCTTTTTGTAACCGCACTAACAAAGAGAAGAGAGGAAAGTAAGCAACCAAAACTCAAAAGCCACATTAAAGTCATGAGACAAAGCTTGCTATTTACGTTAAGTTGCCATTTATTTGAAAACATATATTGTCAGTTTTAAAAGTGTGTATGTAGGACGCTAAAGTATCATATATTACAGTAAGATTATTGCATACTTTTGCACATAGAAACTCAACCAAATTCTTGAATTACGCATGAAGTAAATGGCTGCCTATATAAAAGATACTAGAGCCAACACAGGTTACAATTCAATGATAAGTCTGAAATCTCATCAATATGGGTCACTCTGGAGAGACAAACCAGCAAAACTCTCAAAATCCACAATGTTCATGGATTTAGAGACATTTTTATACACACCAAAAAAAATACTTGTTAAAAAAGAAACATAAAGAATAAAATTTTTAAATTTATAGAAAATTCAAAGAACAAATTAAACTGAATTCTCTCCACTCAGAAATAATTACCATTAACACTTCGTTTCTTTTTCATACACACAGAAACACACAAAGATGTTATGTGTATAAAGAGAGAGAGAGGGGAAGAGAGAGAATAATACTGGACAGTGAAAAGTCTGCTTTGTAAACTATACCTTTTCTTACACTCTTCTAGGAGTATTTTACCATGTTAAAAAATATATACACATATATTTACTTCTAAAAATGCCATTTTAAAGGCTGCACAGAATTTCACTAATGCATTTGATCAATAACCTAATGATAGATATTTAGTTTACTTTGTTTTTGTTATTTATTCATTAAATGATTATTTACGGAACATTTGTTCATTTCCTCAATATCTACCTTGTCCCAGATTTGGGAATACAGAGCCTCTGTTCTCAGAGAGCTTGAATTTCTGGATTTGAGGGATAGAGACAAGAAAAACAATGCGCAAAAATAAATATGACAGTGATGAAGTCCCACAATAAACCTACAATAATCATAACAAAGCAGGATAAGAAGGCAGAAAGTGAAAGAAGTAATAGATGGTCTCTACAATAAGAAGACCTTCACAAAAAAATTAAAACAACAACAAAAAAAAAACAAAGAAGGCCTTCGAGCAAGGATCTGAATAAGGGTATATCACTAACCAAGTGGAAATCTGGGCAACAAGCCCTCCAGATTCAATAAAATGAAAGGCCAAAAAAGGAACATGTTTGGCAGGCTGATATAATAAAAAGGAGAAGAACAGAAATTAACACATCATAAATCAACTATACTTCAATAAAATTAATTTTTTAAAAAAAGTGCCGGAGTTCCTGTCGTGGCTCAGTAGTTAACGAATCTGACTAGGAACCATGAGGTTGCAGCTTCAATCCTGGCCTTGCTCAGTGGGTTAAGGATCCGGCGTTGCCGTGAGCTGTGGTGTAGGTCGCAGATGCAGCTCGGATCTCACATTGCTGTGGTTCTGGTGTAGGCTGGCAGCTACAGCTCCAATTCAACCCCTAGCCTGGGAACCTCCATATGCCGTGGTGTGGCCCTAAAAAGACAAAAGACAAAAAAAATAAAAAATAAATCTTTAAAGTGCGAAAATAACTTTTGTGTCTGAATCCTTATGTATATATTCCCAAGAAACAGTCCCAAGAGTGTATTTGTAAGGTCAAAGATACGTTCATGTTTTCTTTCATCAGAATTTTCTCAGCATCTTATGAAAGGAAATTTCTTTTAATTGACAGAGTTCTTTTAAAAACCCTCAATGTTATATACCTCATTACTTAGTGAAGTACTGAAAATCTCTGAGAATTAGTGTGCTTTTGAGAAGCTGCTAGGCGTGTTTCTGTCATTTACATGTACAACCAGGCCTATCATTTGACATTATCCAACAGTTGTTGGTGATAAATGTCAGCATGCCGTGATTTGCATGACAGTTACTTTGCATATGTTCCCTACCAGACTGTGAGCTCACAAAGGATAAGCCCTCACTGCACCACTGTACATGACAGCACAGTACCTTCTAGAGATTCTGTAGCTGCGTGACTGATGTTGTATAACATTTCCTTTTTTTATATTAAATTCACTCCTTCAGTGGTGAGTACGGTGACCACGTAGTGTTTGTCTCTTCAGTATCCAGCATAATGCCTGCCATGCAGGAGAGGTGCTATAGGCACCTCGGATGAATGAATCAATATAAACATCTTCAGTGACATTATAATTGAGATAAGGACCAGCTAAAAGTCAAAGAATAGTAATTTAAAAAAAAAAACATTTTATGGCCACACCCACAGCATACGAAAGATCCCGGGTCAGGGATTAAATCCAAGCCACAGCTGTAGCCTATGCCACAGCTGATGCAACGCCAGATCCTTTAACCCACTGCATGAGTCTGGCGATCAAACTTGCACCTCCACAGTGGTCAGAGTCTTAACCCACTGGGCCATGGCAGAAATTCCAATTTTAAATAATAAGTTGTCAAAATGTACCAACAATCCTCAGCCCCAGAGGCTGTCCTTGTGATTTCTAGTGGCTCAGTGGTCACTCAAATACTGCACATTTGACTGTGAACAATAGGGACTTAGAGCACTGACCCTCACCACACAGTCAAAAATCCACCTATAATTTTTAGTTGACCATCAGTATATGGGGCTCCTCTCTATCTCAGGTTCCACATCTGTGGATTCAACCAGCCAGGATCATGTAGTGCTACAATATTTACTATAGAAAAAAATCCACGTATGAGTGGACCCATGCAGTTCAAACTCAGGTTGTTCAAGGGTCAACTGTATCTTGTCTTAAAAGTCTCTTATCTTAAAATCATTTTAATGCTATCTGCTAATCTCAGAATTCTAAGCATGCCTACAGAACAGGAAATATAAAGTACCTCCCAGAAATGACAAATCATTTGTGTATATCTGTATCAAATGCCTAGTAGAGGCCAGCATTGAACTAGAAGCTAAAGATGGTATGTTGACATGGTTTGTGTGCACAGGAGGAGACACCTGAGCACATAGTTCCAGGAATGTAATACTTCTCCCTCTAGTTGTAGAGAGATACAATTTTCTTGTTGTTGTTTGTTTTGCATTCCAGTTGGTGAGTAAAAGACAGAAGTTAAACTTACTATCTCACATAAATCCTAACTGGCCAAGTGAACAGAAGTAGGGCCAACCTTTTCCATTTCTTCTGATACTCTTCACCTTTCACTCACTGATTTATTCAAACGAAGATAAACCAAGCCCTTTCCAGCCTCAGGACCTTGGAGGGGTTATCTACCATGTTCATGCTCAGAGCAATCTGCTCCTGACTTTTCAACCTGACTGGTCCTTAAGGCCTCACCATCACAGTCCCCTGAGCAGAGACGCACTCCCTGACCACCCTACATCAAGTGTCAGCCCTCTCCACTATGTGGTTATTTATCCTTCACATAACCTACTTCATTTCCTTCATTATTCTTACAACCAGCTGTGATGATTCTGTCACCAGCAAAGCTCATGAACAATTCCCACGAAATAAAAATAGAAGCTGGGGAATAAAGGCAAACCTTTTTTCCCCTTTGTGCTTAGGCTATTTTCCCTTGCTCACGGGGTGCTACTTGCAGAGGTCTTGCACTCAGCACATCAGGCCAGAGCTCATCATGCAAAACTGCTGTGCCTGACCTCAACTCTGCGGGCCCAGTGCACAACACTGCACCCAGAACCAAGATCTGGAGCCATGAGCAGCACACCTGCCCCTCACTTGTAAGAACTCCATCCCCTCCCCGATGACAAGAATCCTACAAAGCAGCCCCACTGCCAAAGGCCTGTGCAGAAGAGTGTACTCAAGACTGCAAGCTTGCACTTCTCCTTTCCTTAATTAAAGAATAAAGTTTTCCTTTGCCTCTGAACCAAACTTGGTCTTGTTTTATTGGCTTGAACAACACCAGGCAGGAGGACCCTTCTTAGGATCCGACTCAAAAGGGTGCGTAACAAATTTAGGCAACCCAGCTGAGATGAAGCATGACCTTTTGGTCTGCACCTACCTGCTAGGCTCCAGGCTTGCCCTGACTCCAGCGGGAGGATGTCAGGGGCCTTAGGAGGTTCGCAGGAGGATGACTGATGTCTCTGAGTTCACTCTGATGTGGTGATGAGCAAAAGACACCCACCACCCATGGTCTCTCCTCTCACTCTGCTTGTGAAGCGAACCCTGATTCTTTCTCCGCTGAGGTTCCACAGGCTCTCCTCCTGGTATCAGCACAGAATACCAGCTGCCCCAGCGATCTGCTGAGTATCCTGTGCGGATCCCTCTTGCCTTTAGCTCTCACCCGGTACAAAGTCTGAAAACTCCTCTTTGTCAGCCACAGTTGGAAAGAGAACACCCCAGCCTCAGACAGTGTGCCACTTCCTATCAGACCAAGTTGGTCAGGAACTAACGTGGCTAAGCAGCTCTGGCCCCACGTGGTCCAGCTAACCTCTTGTGGGACATTTTGTCTGACAAAGGACTGTCTCAAGCACAGACTGTTACATATTCAAGGGGGACCCCAGTTGTATCAGAGACCACATGTGGGTGCCTCGTTTGGGGCCATTCAGTCAAGGAATCCATTAATAGTTGGGTGCTGGTGCCAAATTTCTCCAAATCAGAAATCGTATTTGAGTCAAATTGTGTGGCATTTGACCACATGTCAACAAATCATTCCAATCGCCCTCTTGGTAGTTGGAAACAAATATCCAGATACTGAAGGATAGCCCACTGGAAGTTTCGGGGGTCACCTCCTGACCCAAACACATTTAATCTTATGTCATATAGTCTGGCCCCAATACCAGCTGGGCGATGGGGAAAGCTGACCTGTCAATGGGTCTCTAAAAGACAACACCATTTTACAACCGTACCTGCCATGCCAGAGATAAAAGAAATGGGATGGAACTCCCACGTCCAGTTTGCTATGGCCCAATATCAGAACCAAGCCCTTCACAAGGGATGCGGGCTCCCCTCCCCCACTAAGGCAATGCCAGTCCTCGAACTCCCCTGAGGACCTTCTTGACCTTCTCCCTGAACCCCCTCCCCCTGCTCCCTCCCCACCGCTTTTCTTCCCATGTTCCGATTTAGGCCACAGACCTGAGCCCCCTCCACCTTGCCCCCCGCCCCCAGAACCCAGTCCAGCCACTACACGATGCAGGACTAATCACCAGCCAGGGTCCACCAACCCACGAGGAAAAGTACTCCCTATAGAAGAAAGGTTCATCCAGGTACATAGGCCATTTACCACCTCAGCGCTGTTTAACTGGAAAAGGCATAGTAAGGGGTTCTAGGAAGATCCAGACAGGTTCCTGAAGCTGATTAGGGGAATCTTTCAGACCCATGACCCCACTTGAGCTGACATCCAGAGCCTCCTCAATGCACTCCTAATGAGGGAAGAAAAGGCCATGGTCTTTTCAAAAGCCCAAGAGGAAACAGAAAACAGAAATCGTGCAGGTCAAGCTATTTTCAGACCAAGGTATGAAGCAGGCCCAGATAACAAACCCCACTGGGACCTTTGAGACACCAGGGAAGGGAGTGGAAGACAGAGGCTGGCCCACTTATAAAAATGTGATCCTAAGGGGAATCCGGGTAGCAGGAAAGAAACCAACTGGAATAAGATAAGGGAAATCAATCAGGAGCCAAAGGAAAACCCTTCGGTATTCCTCACGCAACTCAAGGAATGCCCCTGAATCCATGTGACCACTGACCCAGAGTCACTGGAAGGGAATTCAATCCTGAGGTCATTTTTCATTTCCCAAAGTGCCCCTGACATTAGGCGTAAACTTCAGAAACTAGAGAAGGCCCTATCTCTCACCTGGTCAAAGTTGCCTACTGAGTGTTTAATAACGGAGATTTAGAGGAGGGAAAATCAGGTTTAAAAGGCCCGGAGGCAAGCCCACCGGCTGGCTGGTACCCTCCAATGTCAACCGGTCAGCATGGGAATCTGGACTAACTGCCCATGGAGACCCTCAACTCTGGTGCATAACCCCCCAATCCCCACCAAGGGTATAGCAAGCTAAAGAAACTAGGACCCAATCAGTGTTCATATGCCAACAAGAGGGACACTAGGAGGTAGAATGCCCTCACCACCCCCAACAGGGAACAGCAATGGCAGATCCTGGCCACTGTCCCCAAAGGCAGATGGTCCAAAGAGATGAAGAATGATGGGGTCTGAGGGCTCCTAAACTGGCCCTCTAACTGACCCTCCAGGAGCCCTGACAATGACATGGGGGGAAAGCCTGACAATGACATGGGGGGAAAGCCTGACAATGACATGGGGGGAAAGCCTGACAATGACATGGGGGGAAAGCCTGACAATGACATAGGGGGAAAGCCTGACAATGACATAGGAGGAAAGTCTGTTGGATTCTTAGTCGACACAAGTCACACTTCCTCGCTTCTAAACACCAGATCAGGCAAACTCAATCACGAGAGTTGTAAAATTATGTGGGTATCAGGGAAGGCACAAGAAAAAGGCATTCACAGGGCCATTAGAATGCACATTGGATGAACATGCACTCATCCATTCCTTCCTCTATGTCCCTGAATGCCCTATACCTCTGCTAGGAAGGGATATCTTACACAAATCTGGGGCTACTATCCACCTAAAAGAAGACAAACCAGGGAACAGTGTCCTCTTAGACAAAGGGCACAAGATGATAAGGTTAATAGTTGAGGACAGAGCCAGTCAACCGCCCTGGAGTAAATCCCATAGTCTGGGACCAGGGATGAGTGGGATGCTAAGTCCCATGATGATTCATGCAAAACCTGGACATACACGGCCCAAGACAAAATAATACACTCTCTGTTGGGAGGCCTTGCTGGGCACTGCCCGTGTTACACAGGGCCTAATTGACCAGGACCTAATTGGACCATGCCAGTCAGCATGTAATGGCCCCGTTCTCCCCATAGAGAAACTCAGTGGGGAATATCAGATGGTACAGGATCTCAGGGCAGTCAATGAAGCCACCAAGGGTATATATCCAGTAGTCTCTAATCCCCATGTCTTGCCAGGAGCCCTACCATCCACTGGGACCTGGTATTCTGTATCAGATTTAAAAGATGTCTTCCTCTGTACAGCCACAGACTCAAGAAATTTTTGCTTTTGAGAGGCAGGATCCAAATGTGTTACCAAAACAACACTGCTGGATGTTCAAAAATTCCCCTACCATCTTTATTTATTTACCTATTTATTTGTTTTTTGAGGCCCGCACCCAAGACATATGGAAGTTCCCAGGCTAGGGGTCAAATCAGAGCTGTAGCCGCCAGCCTATACCACAGCCACAGCCACATGGGATCTGAGCTGCGTCTGCGACCTACACCACAGATCACAGCAATGCTGAATTCTTAACCGACTGAGCGAGGCCAAGAATCCAACCCACATCTTCATGGATACTAGTCCGTTTCATTACCACTGAGCCCCAACAGGAACTCCTCCCCCACCATCATTAAAGAAACTTTAGCTAAAGATTCATAAGATCTATATTTGGAAAAGGGAGTGTATGAAGACAACATTCTGAATGCCAACCCCACTAAGGAAGCCTGTGAACAACTCAGAACAGCCCAGCCAATAAAGGATATAAGGTGTCCAATAAAAAGGCTCAAATATCACAAACTAGGGTGATCCACCTACGCGTCATTCTCACCGAAAGTCAAACAAGGCTGCCCCAGGAAAGGAAAAAAGCCATTTGTGGCCTCGCTTCTCCTAAAACTGGAAGACAACTTAAGGGTTTCCTTGGGGTCAGGTTTTGCCACATTTGGATCCCTAACTATGGTGTATTAACTAGGTAAAGGCTTTGACTTGTACATTCTTGAGAGACAGGGAATTGCCCTGGGGATATTGGCTCAAAACCTGGGACCCCTCATTCAGGTGGTTGCTCAAGTCTCTAAACAACTACATCAAGTTGCTAAGGGATGTAGCAGCTACTACAAGGTTGCTAAAGGAGGTTGAAAAGTTAACATTTGGTCTGCCAAGCACTCTATGGACTTCACACCAGGCTCAGGCTTTAATAAGGTCTAAGGAACAGAACGGCTATCTCCCAGAAGGGCAATTCAAGTTCAGACTGTTTTTAGGCAATCCAGTGGCTACCACTAAAATCTGTCATGTGCTAAATCTTACCACCCTGCTACCCACAGATATGGAGCCCCTGGAACGTGACTGTAGACAGGATCTATTCCACTCACTCCAACCTAGGAAGTGAGCCTCTTCCAAATGGCAAAGAGGAATGGCTCACATTCAGGAGCAGTTTTATGAGAAAGGAAAACAGTGACCTCCCAGGCCAAATCACATATGCAAGAAGCCTACTCCCAGGGACTTCGGTCCCAAAGTGGAGCAGACAGTCCTCACCCGAGTCTCAAAGCCAGGGACTGGGAGGATCTTAAATGTTTTTACAGATTCCCAGTATGCATATGCACATTTGGAAGGGAAGACGTATGCTTACTACTGAGAATGAACAGATGAAACATGGCTGAAGCTTCTGAACAAGGTGGCAATGACTCACTGCAGGCGTCACCGAAAGGGGGACACAGAGGGAAACAACAAGGAGGATGCCACTGCTTAGAGAACAGCCCAAGAGCCGGCAACTTGGCAACTCCCCCTCATACCTCAAAAGCCAGACCCATCCAATTACTCCCCAGTCTAAATAAAGGAGGAATTAGACAAGGCCCCCAAAAGGGGCTTCCGTAGAGATCTATGGGTCCATGCGTGGCTAGTTAATGAACAGGAGCCATCCTTCTCTCCCCAAATTGCAGCTTGTCAAGCCATCGGGGAAGCTCATCAAGGAATCCAATAAGGGATGGAAGCCCCATATAACTGGTTACTTAAAGTCCTGGTAACTCCTGGCAAGAAAAGTATAATCAGTCAGATAGTTGAGACATGCTGCTCTTGCTGATATTCAGGCCATGTATTTTAAGTTGACTGGTATCCTTGTCACCATGCTATATGGCCCAGCCTCCAGGTGCAGAAACTACTTTCAACCATAGAGGCTAGTTGTAGGGTTTTTGTTGTTGTTGTTGTCTTATGTTGTTATGTCTTTTTAGGGCCACACCCGCAGCATATGGAGGTTCCCAGGCTAGGGGTCAAATCAGAGCTACATCTGCAATCTACACCACAGGTCACGGCAACGCCAAATCCTTAGTCCACTGAGCGAGGCTAGGGATTGAACCTATGTCCTCATGGATACTACAGGGTTCGTTACCACTGAGCACAACGGGACCTCCTAGTTGTGTTTTATCAACAGGATGCCACAAAGGCTTGAGACAACACCAGACCAAACTGGCTAGATCCAAGGTAGCAGGTGAAGGAAGCTAAAGGTCACTGCTTTTCCTGTCTTGGTTTATCTCTGTTTCTATACCAATCCCTGAGAGCTGAAGGACACATGCCCTGATTCATCTCTGTGTTGTTGTTGTTGTTTTTCAAAAGTACCTTTGCAGCTGTACTTTGTGAGATATACATTTTGAGAGAGTTAGAGTGGTCATCTACCCCAACCAGCTCCGATCTGTGCAGAACATGCCTGCCAGATGAAACGTGGGTGTTTGAAAGCTACCTTTGCTTCAATACCACACTAAGATCTTCACCCAAAGGAAGCATTTGTCCTCTGCACAATTTGTGCATGTGCAAGGGGACCTGAGGGACCATGCATGCAGTGGCTGTTCCTAGAAATCTCTGCTCTATTCCCCAGTTTCTGACAATGCACGTGCCTCTTACCCCTTCAAAGTCCATTAGTCCATTTTCCTCTCTTTGAAGAGAAGGTGCCGTTAGAGCCTGAGGTCTCCATCTCCATTCCCTGGCCACTAAAGAAAAACCTCTATTGCTTACACCAAACTCAGTGTCATTATTGGCAGCTCAAAGCTGAGTGGGAAAGAACTGAGCCTGGGGTGGGGGTGTTCAGTTGGCCTACGATCCTAAGAGTGGTGCCTTGCATCTAATTAGGTAGCATTCTCTGTTTCCAAAAGGTTAGACTAAGGGCGGTCACTCAGGGATACAAAGACTTGGGGCCAAAGCCCCGTGCCAAATGCACCTAAAGGCAGCTAAGAAGCTCTGCTCCTCTACCCGGGGTCATGACGACGCCCGAAATCAGCAGGACGTCATTACAGAAGTCAAACCTGCACCACTCACTGCCCTTGAGAATAAGGAGCAGGATAAAAGGCAGAGAAGGGATTTTGCACCAGAAAAGCCCGTTAAAAATTCCAGGGAAATGAAAATAGAATCTGAATAATAAAGTCTAACCTTTTTTCTTTTCCTTTGTGCTCAGTCTAGTTTCACTTGCGCATAGGCTGTCCCGTGCAGAGGCCTGGTACCAGGCCTTTCAGACCAGAGTTCCTGGTGCAACGGGGCTGCGCCCTACACCTGCTGCAGGCCCCGCGCAGAAGTATGGGTGCAGGACACTGCAATTCAAGATGGCGGCAGCAGACCACCTGCAGAGACGCCGCACTCGCACTGAGGACCTGGAGCAGCGCGAGCCACGCGCCTGCGCCAGACCGGGGCGGCCCCGCCCCTTCCGCAGCCTGGACCTGTCGGGGAGAAGCTGTGCCGTAGACTGTTTTTATACCTTCCCTTCTTTGGTCAAAGGATAAAACTTTCCTTTGCTTTTGGACCGAACTGGGTCTTGTTTTACAGGCTAGAATGACAACAGGCAGGGCTGACTTGAAAGGGTCAGTAACAGTTTTTGTTGCTTTTTTTTTTAAATCAGTTTTTTACTTGTTGTCAGGCACCCCAACTAGAATGTGAGGTCCAGTGACCACCTCTCTGCTGTTCGTTTCAGTGCCCCACACCGCACCTGCCCCATAACAGGCACGCAGTAAATATGAGAATAAAAACAACTAAAGGAATGAGAGAATGCGTGAGCATACTTTGATTACAGACATCCCAAAACAAACTAGTTTCCACGTATGACTGGCTTGCATATAACTCGAACAACATTCCATAGCAAGAAGCGTGCCTGGAGAGGTTCCTGATCCAGTTACCACACATTTGAGCACGTACTCAGTATTCTAAAATGAATGATACAGAATATGTCATGATATGCTTTTAATCTTTCCTGCATATCATAACATAGAACAATATGCACAACCACTTTCTTCCTTTCAAAACATCAGAATTCATCATTCTAATAAGAGCAAGTATGCACCAAGCCCTGCTGGCAGTGCGTGTGCAGTTTCTTTATCCACCTCTCCTTTGGTGCACTGCCATGGCCTTCCTAACTACACAGTCCTCAACACCATATTTAGGAGTCTAACTCTGGGAAGATGTGGAAGTTCCCTCTTCCTTTGGAAGTTATGGCCAAATCACTGGTGCTTTGAGTAACTCTTAGCATTGTAATTAGTCACATACACAGATGTCTAGTTTATTCAAGGCATTCATTGTCCTACAGAACTATTTACTTATTTTGTCTCTCCAATAACATGTCAGCTCCATGATAACAGAAATCCTGTCATAATTGTTCTCCTTACTTCCCTCACCCATCCCATCCCCAGTGCAGAAGACAATACTGGCATTTTGAATGAAAGAACAAATGACTGAATGGATGAATCAACAAATGAACTGTGTCTCAGGGCTGCTTACGGATTTCGTGTGTAAGATGCCTTTCTGTTCTTGTCTGTTTTATCAGCCTTAGCTGCACTGGGTTACCCATGTAAACACAGGGTTTTTAGAAATCTACCTTCCGTCAATGGTCATTATTTCTAGAATAAATCTAAGTTGAAAGAGGTTAACTTTGCATCTCATGTTCCTCACATGCAAACTCAGTAAACTAGATGCTGTCATTGCTCTGACACCATCTGCAGCTCCTTAAATACCAAGGACTGCTTCCTGTGTCTCTGCCTGAGGATATTTTTGGAATGTGGTATCATGACAGTGCCTAGGAATAATGCTTCATAACCAACCCTCAACAAATAAGGGGTAGGAGTTGGTGGGTAAAATCTCCTGCTTCCCTGTCCTTGAGTGGAACAATTCTGAGGCATGTTCCATACAGGATTTCAAGGGGGCTTTGGAGCCTGGTTGCCCATGGCAGACACCACTACTTAACAGAACTTCACTTGGTTTCCCTCCCTTTCTTGTCTCACTTCCCCACTCCCTCATAAAAAAATAGAGAACCTGGAAAAAAAAAAAAAAAAGGAGTTTCCATCTTGGTGCAGTGGAAACAACTCTGACTAGGAACCATGAGGTTGTAGGTTTGATCCCTGACCTTGTTCAGTGGGTTAAGAATCCGGCGTTGCTGTGACCTGTGGTGCAGGTTGCAGACGCAGCTCAGATCTGGTGTTGCTGTGGCTCTGGCATAGGCCGGCGGCTGCAGCTCCAATTCAACCCCTAGCCTGGGAACCTCCATATGCTGCAGGAGTGCTTCTAAAAAAAAAAAAAGAAAATAGAGATCCTGGCATCCTTTTCCTGGGATTGAATCCAAATCCCTGCCTCTGGGTCTCCTTTCAGGATGATACAAGGTAGAACATTGGGGAATAACATAAGTATCTATTGCATAAAACTCTCAAAAGGATTCATGGAGTTAATACAAGTAGAGGGATTCTGTAGTCTATAAATGTTATTTATGAGTAGTTATCTAGTATTACCTGTTTTCTCTGACCCACTTCCCCTTAATTTCGCCAATCTTGGTTCTCAGTTTAGGTCCTCATCTTTCTTTTGATAGTTGTCTCAATCTCCAATCAATCTCTGAAGTTTCTAGATGAAGTCCATCTACTTCTTTTGAACCCACTTTTGATAGTAGCCTTTCAACTTGGCTTTCTCTGGGCCATCCGCAAACAGCGTCAGAGGTAGGAACATGAAACTCAACAGATCTGATTTCAAAGACTTACATTATGGCTGAAAAATAGCTGAGAAGACTCCTATTTTTCAGTGTGGCCTTTTTTCCTCTGGAGAAATAGATTGCTAAAGTAATTGCTAGGTGGGCATTTAAGACCAATTACAGTAGATCCAACTGACCAAGTATAAATGTTGCTGGAAATCTCATTCTCCTTTCTTACTGATGTCAGTGCTCTGAATTTCTTGAGTTAATTTTCAGCTAGGATTCATTCTAGAACAATTCCAGAGTGTCTGACTTTACAAAGCAGCTGTGTCAATTCCCTTAATACGTTACAAATATGACTTCACTATATAAAAACCCTTAGAATGTTAGGTAGTCACCTTTTTGATATTCATTTTTACCCCCTCTCCCAATGACCAAAGGCTATGAAAACATTATGAATATGCAATAAATACATCTTAATGGGTTGGTATTAAAATTATAGAACATAAATTCTCTTTTGCGTCATAAATATTAAAATACCTTTGTGATGAATGAGTCTGAAAGAATTGTGATGTATAAAATGAGGATGACTTCTCTTTTTCAGTTATTTTAAATTGTGGTAAAATATACATAGGACAGAATTTACCATATTAACCATTTGTGGTTCAGTAGTGTTAAGTACACTCACATTGTTGTACAGCCAATCTCAAAAATTCTTTTCATCTTGCAAAACTGAAATGCTTCACCCATTCAACAACACATTTCCGCTTCCACTGAGTCACTGGCACCTACCCTATACCTTCCTTCCCTATGAGTTTAACTACTCTCGGTACTTCATGAAAGTGGAATCACACGACATGTGCCTTTTTGCATCTGGCCATTCACTTAGCATAATGTCCTCAAGGCTCACCCATGCTGTAGCAAGCATTAGAATTTCCTTCCCTTTTAAGGCTGAATAATATTCCACTGTAGGTACTTATAACATTTCGTTATCTATTCATTCATCGGTGGACACAAATTACTTCCAACTTTTGGCAACTATGAGTCATGCTGCTGTAAACATGTTGTGCAAATACCTTTTTGAGACCCGCTTTCAATGTTGTTAGGTATGTACCCAGAGGTGAGATGACTGAATCATACGGTAATGACATTTTTAATTTTTTGAGGAACTGTTATACTGTTTTCCATGGAAGCTGTACCATTTTATATTTCCACCAACAGTGCACAAGGGTCCCAATTTGTCTACAAGGTGACTCCATTTTTTTAAACTATCTCTGAATGTTGCTACATCTAGCCTTCCATTTTCTTTTAAGCCTCATTATTAATGGTAAAGATCCTATTTACATAATCTTATTTACCTTTGAACAATTTTTTTAAACACATACTCACTGAGCATCTACTTTTGATCTTGGGGATTTTTTTTTTTATAATTTTTGAAAACACTGGCCCCTAATCTCTAGAATCTCTCTGACTAGTATAAGACGCATAAAGATACTTGAAAATTGCAATGTGATATGGTGTTGTCATCATACACGTACGTAAAAAAATACTGTAAGAATGTGAATTGACATTTCAAAGAGAATACAGCATTGTGTTTAAATCCAGACTGCTGAGGAGTTTTTAGGTAGGAAAGAAATTATAAGGGAAAAACGGGTTACAAACTGGCAATAATGTATTATATACTAAGGCAGAGAGGTTTGAGAGATTGGGACCAGGTTGGTCCCCAAAAGTATTAAATATCACACAAAATTCTTATGCTCATATCAATGCATGCAATTAAAATTTCATTCATGGGAGTTCCTGTGGTGGCTCAGAGGTAATGAACCCGACTAGGATCCATGAGGATGCGGGTTTGATCCCTGGTCTCACTCAGTGGGTTAGAGATCCGTGAGCTGTGGTGTAACTCACAGACGCCGCTAGGATCCCTCGTTACTGTGGCTGTGGATAGGCCGGCAGCTGCAACTCCAATCCATCCCTTAGCCTAGGAATTTCCACATGCCACAGGTGCAGCCCTAAAAAGAAAAAAGAAAAATTCATTCATGAAGATATGAAATGGAATGGAGATAGAGTCCACCCACTAGAATTTAGTTGCCTTTTGTAAGAGAGGCCCAACTTAGACCCAAACATACAAAGCTTAACATTATTGTCAGTCAGACTACTATGATTTGGTCAGTCATCTGGGATTGTGACAGGGACAGAAAGTAGACATTCCAGGAGCTCCCCTCATGGCAGAGCAGTTAACAAACTCGACTAGCATCTGTGAGGACTCGGGTTCAATCCCTGGCCTCGCTCAGCAGGTTAAGGATTGGGCGTTGCCGTGAGCTGTCATATAGGCCACAGGCGAGGCTCAGATCTGGCATTGCTGTGGCTGTGGCATAGGCCGGGGGCTACAGCTCCAATTGGATCCCTAGCCTGGGAACCTCTGTGTGCTGCAGGTGCAGCCCTAAAAAAAAGAAAAGAAAAAAAGGAAAGTAGACATTCCATGGTCTATCTGATATGAATTGTTAAAAACAAACCTGGCAACTGTGCTTCCATTAATTTGGTCATGTCATAGAAACACTGGTATCCTAATTAAGGGCCTCTCTGTATGGGGCACCATGACAGACATTCCTGAAAGAGTCCTCATCATCCTTGCATGATTAAAGTCAAAGTCACAGAAAACGGATACAGAGTCCAAGGACATCTGAATACAAAGTTCCATCAAATTATAAACCCATATAAATATATATGTATACTTATATATTTAGGTGTATATATACACACACACACACACACACACACACACATATATATGGGGGATATATACATTATTTCAAAAATATTACTGATAAAATATATATGTGTGTGCGTGTGTATGTATAAATATCCTAAAGAAAGAAAGCATACTGGAGAATGGAGGATACATAGATGTCATTGGCAGGTATGTATATTAATAGAGTGGATCTGCGGACCTTAGGGGGAAAGTCATTACTTCTTGCATTTATCAGGAAAGCTCACTCAAGGATGATTTGGGAAAGTTTGGTTTTTAAAGATGATCTACACTGCACCTAAGAACCTCACCATTAAGGTAGTAAATCATAGGTCACAGTTAGTTAGCATTACCTACATAGCAGAAAAAAGACATTTTTCACATGCAAAGAGTAAGAAATTTACTACCAAAATAATAATCAGGTGTCTGATTATTTTTACACACGGAAAGAAAGTATGACACACAAATCTTTTTGTAATATTTGGGTGCATATGAGCTAAGCTTATTTTCTCTATCCCCAGAGCCAACACTTGTGTAATTATTTGATATATATAATTTTTTTATCAAAAGCATTGGTGCACATCAGTGAGAACTTTCAACCACCTTGAAAATGACTTTTAGAATATTTCATTAGCAGACTGTCTTTCAGAGCCTGAGTTGACATTCATGTTTCTTCATACTAGTCTTTCATCCATAAAACCCTTTGTTCTGCTGAACAGTTTTCAGACAATGTGGGCAATCAAAAAAAAAAAAAAGAAAGAAAGAAAGAAAAGAAAGCATCCATTCCAGCATTTGATCAGCCCTATTTAAATCTCATCTATTAATAATCTTTTGAAATCTAAGAATTTTATTTCCTTTCTTTCAGTATATTATCTCAAAAAAAAATCTTCCCCAGGTTAAATGAAATTCATAGGAATTGGGCACAATTCATGGTTAAATTTTATCCATTTTTATAAAAACTTTCAATAAAATATATGGGAAAATAACTGCTGTGTTCAGCTCAAAGATTTATTTTTAATTACAGAAAACTGAATTTTCAGCCTCAAGCCACTGAGGAAAAAAACACGAATTTACTTAAATAGCATTTTATACACACCAAAAATAATATGGTCAAAATGAAATAATCCAAATAGTCAAACAGACATTTTTATTTTAATAAAAATACAATGTTGAATGATTATTTTGAGAACAACATGTTTATAAGACATCCTATAAAGACTTGGGACTATGTACGATATGGAAATCCACTGTGTCTGGGCTCCGGTTTGCAAGAATCATGTAGACTACCTCAGCCCTTCCACTACTTGTGTGCGAAATGTATAGAATTCTAGAAATTACCTCATAGTTCAGCGGGTTAAGGATCTGGCATTGTCACTGATATTTCTCTGGTTAGAGCTGTGCAGTGGGTTCGATTCTGTGTCTATATATATATACATACACACACAGAGATACATATAATTTCAGTTAATCTACTTTGTTTCTAAACAAAACAAAAAATTTTACTAAAGTTTAACATACCTGGGCAGGTGAAAGTACACAATCTGGGAAACATGAACATTTCAGAAGCAGAAAATCCTGCTTTACTGCATGACTATGCCTCATAATCTGACTACAATAATTTAAGCAACCCCTCAGAGAGTTTAGTCTTAAGGGTTAAACATAAACCATTAAAATCAGAGCAACAGTAAGTTCAACTTGATTTACTGTCTTTTATATACTATGCTTCTACCTGTTGTATAAAGGACCCCAGTGGCCAACTGAAGTTTGCCAGATTCTTCTTCATAATAAAATTTTAATTTCCCCTTTTGTTCTGGAACTTAGAATTTCCAAGTTTCATTATGCTTTAATATTTTGTTGTTCAGGCTAGTTTGCTTTGAGATATTTTGTGAATGAAATGAAAGTAGAATTTGGTTTCCAATTATATAACTTAGAAAAGAGAAACAGGAGTTGTCAAAAAAATTAAAGGGTTGGAAGAAGCAAGATTCTTTTTGCACTTTTACTTTGAAAAATATTACTCAGAATTTCTAAATATGTCAAAAAAAAACCTTCTTAAACAAGAGAACCATGTGTAAAATAATCATGGAGTACCTATAAAAACAGCTTTCTACCCACTTGCGGCCAGTTGGACAGGAAATATTTCTCATTCAGTCTTAGATCTCAGACACTGTAATAGCAGGTTGGAAATGGAACCAACTCAAATGAGAGAAAAACTGCTTTCTAGAAAAGGCTTCCAAAGAAGCTTCATGGAGAGAACAGCTGTATAGCAGAAACTAACACAACACTGTAAATCAACTGTAAAAATTTTTAAAATGAAGAAGGATCTGCCATCTTAACTCACATCTGCCACCATCAGCCTAAATCTATTGCCAGTCACTCCCCAAACACCCAAACAGTAACTCCTTGTCTTCACTTCTGTTCCACCCTGAATTTGCTCTCCACAATCTACCTTTTGCCCCAACAGTGTCCTGACACCAACAAGGGGTCCATAACCTCTTAGGATGAATTCCAAAGGATAATTCTCAGCCTGTGCTGTGTATTTTGTTTGCCCCTTTCAGATCCACTCCAGTCTCTCCTCCAACCTGCTCTACCCCGGAGGCGGATCTACAGACTTGGTTCACTAACTCCCTTGCTTCTGACCGGGCTTGGCCTGTGAAAAGCACCACAGGAGCAGCAAGGGGCAGAGTCGGGAGAGCACCAGGGTAACTACCCTCCAGCCCCTCCCTGCAAAGTTCCTCCACCAAAGCTCAGAGCTCCCTCAGGGGCAGTCTGCCCCACAGCCCTCTCACTGGGTTCTGATCCCTCCTCTTGCCCCTTCAGGCTGAGAGCAGTCATGGCATCACCCTCTTAGCAGCTCTGGTGAAAGGCACGCCCACGTGGGTTTTGCCTGCACCTTTCCCACACCTTGTAAACGGTCTCTTTATTAAGCTCACCTCAAATTACCCAATTTGAGAGTGCAATCTGTTTCCTGCTGGCACCCTGACAAGCCCCAGTCCTTATCTTACTTTCCTGCTCTCCAACATTTGATGCCAGTGTCCCCTCTCTTCTTATCTCTGACTCTTCCTGCTTAGTCTCCTTAATGAGTCTGTCTGAGTGCAGTCAAGGAAAAGTGACCACATTCATCTTCAGCAGCCCTCCCCATGCACAAGGAGTCTGAGTATAAACAATGTACTCTGATGGGAACACGGCTTCATGATGAGCTCCCTATACAGTGCCCTTACTGTTACACACACACACACACACACACATACACAGAGTCCAAACTAGTTTTATGCCCCTACGCGCCCCACCAAAATTCTGGATTCACTCCAGCTTCTCTTCCTTTGATTATCCCTTAAATACTGTTACTTTCTAGATTAACATTTGACCTTTTCCATACTTTTGTCTTTTCATTTTATAGATTCTTTCTGTGAAACTTCAAGTCTGTGGCTTCAATTTCCATTCAAATGCTGAACACGTCCACATTCTTAGCAGATTGGGACTGGACGTCAGGGGAGAGGTCTGACCTCAGAACCCTGACCTCTAGCTCTGAGCAGTGGGTAACTCCCTTTAGACCTCAAAGAACTTCACAGATTCAGCAAATTCAAAATTGAATCACGTATCCTCCAAAACTTACTCCTCCTGTTCCCTATCCCAGTGAATGGCATTGGTCGCTGCTCAGAATTCCAAACAGAAATCTATGAGCTATCCTTGATCCTTTTTTTTTTTCTTTTTAGGGCCGCACCTGCAGCATATGGAAGTTCCCAGGCTAGGGGTAGAATTGGGGCCACAGCTGCCTGCCTACACCACAGCCACAACAACATGGGATCCAAGCTGCATCTGTTGCTCAGAGCAACACCGGATCCTTAACACACTGAGCAGGGCCAGGGATCAGACTTGAGTCCTCATGGATACGAGTCGTGTTCATTACCACTGAGCCACAGAGGGATCTCCTCCTTGATATTTCTTAACTCCATTATCCTCCACCCATTACATCAGCTGGATAGGATGACTGGTTCTAGCCTCTTAAATTTATCCCTCTTCTTTCCTCAGTCTCACTTCCTCCCTATCATATTGTCTAAGTCAAATCTTCCCCTTTTATAATCCATCTTCCGTACCACTTCTTCCTGATGTTTCTAAAATAAATCTGATTCTGTTACTCTTTCCCTTTTTATTCTTCAATGACTAAATGTTACATTCAAGATAATACATACAAGCTTTCCAAAAGGTATGCAAGACCCCTGCCTACCTTTCTAGGCTCAGAAAATACACATACATCATTACGAAATCATACATCATAAAATCTAGTTGTTTGCAAATATTGCTTTATGATCATGTATATCTGTACATGTACAGGTCTATTTCCAGACTCTCTATTCTATTTGTCTATACCAATAACTCACTGTCTTGAGTATGGTAGCTTTATAATAAGTCTTGATGCCACCTCCACGCACACATACATACACAATAGTCTAGGCGCTTAGTGCTCAATATTTCCCTGTAAGTTTTGCTTAAATGGCATGCTACAAATTTTATCTGCTGTGCTTTCCTTTTCACTCAGTTTGGAATATTTATGACATCTCTCTTGATTTCTTTTTGACCCATGGGTAATTTTGAAGTGTATTATTTAGTTTCTAAGAATGTGGGGACTTTCGAGATATCTTCTTGTCATTGATTGGTAATTTAATTCCAACACAGTCGGAGAATATATATTATATGTTTTGAATTCTTTAAATTCATTGAGATTAGTTGTACAGCCCAGAATACAGTCTAACCTGAAAAATGCTCTGTTTCCCAAGAAAGAATTCTGCTGTTGTTTGGCAGAGGATTGTATGACTGTCAATTAGATCAAGATGGTTGATTGTAATGTTTAAGTCTTCTACATCTTTACTGATTTTCAGTCTACTTTTTCAGTCAGTTATTGAGAGGAGATATTAAAATATCCAAATGTAATTGTGAAATTTTTTTCCTTAATATACTTTGAAGCTTTGTTAAACATTCGGGATTGCTATGTCCTCCTGATGAACCGACCCCTTTGTCGTTACGAAATGACCTTAATTTACCATGCTAGTATTTGCTCTGAATCCTATGTTACCTAATATTAATAAAGACAGTCTAGCTTTCTTTTAGTTAGTGTTAGCATGATATGTCTTTTCCTATTCTTTTATTTCAAATCTATTTTTATCTTTATAGTTAAACGGTGTTTCATGTAGGCAGCATATAACTGGATCATGATTTTTTTATTATCTGAGAATCTCTGTCTTATAGCTTTGGGTTGGTTGCCGTAGGGTTCACTGTATATATCTTTAACTTACCACAGCTGATCTTCAAGGTGTATTAAAACCTCACAATCATATACTTCTATTTCTCTCCACTCAGCTTTTGTCATTCATTTCACTCATTTCCCTTTCATGTGTGCTACAAACCCTACCATGTATTATTTTATTTTTGTTTAAGCAAACAACAATCTTGTAAAAAGATTTTTAAAGTAAGAAAATAATCTTGTATATTTACGAATGTAGCTACCAATCCCCATAACCTTCATTCATTTGTGTAGATTCATATTTCCATCTGATAAGATTTTCTTTCTCCTGAAGGACTTCCTTTAGCTTTTCTTATAATGCAGATCTGCTGATAAGTGATTCTCCAGCTTTCATATTTCAGGAAAGAAAGCCTTTAATTCACCTTAGTTTTTTGAGAGACATTTTCCCTGGATATAAAATTCTAGGTTGACAGGGTTTTGTTTTTCCAGTGCTTTAAAGATGTTATTCCTCTCCTTTCTCAATACCCAGTGAAAAATCTGCTGTCATCTTTATTTTTTGTTCCTCTCCATATAATGTGGCTTTTTTTCAGACTCCTTTAAGATTTTCTCTTTATTAGTGGTCCTGAGCAATTTCATTAAATGTAACTTGTTACAACAGGTAATTTTCTTTTTTTTTATAATTTTTTTTATTTTCCCACTGTACAGCAAGGGGGTCAGGTTATCCTTACATGTACAACAGGTAATTTTCTTCATTTTCCTTGTGCTTGGGCTTATCTGAGCTTCCTTCTTTTGTGGGTTTACAGTTTTCTACAAGTTTGGGAATTCTTAACTATTTAACTTGTTCAACCATATTTTCCGTGCCCTCCCCCACCTATATGGGCTCCAATTATATGTATTTTAGACCATGTAAATTGTCCCACAGCTTACTGTTTCTTTTTCTCATTGTCTTTCATTTGGGATACTTCCTATTGTTATTTTTTTTAAGCTCACTAATCATTTCTTTTGCAATGTCTAATCTACCATGAAATCCTGCTCGGTGCGTTTTTCACTTAAGACACTGTAGTTTTCAGGAGTTCCCGTCATGGCTCAGCAGAGACAAATTTGATTAGAATCCATGAGAATGCAGGTTCTATCCCTGGCTTCACTCAATGGGTTGGGGATCCTGCGTTGCTGTGGCTGTGGCATAGGCTGGAGGCTGTATCTCCGACTCGACCCCTAGCCTGGAACTTCCATATGCTTTGGATGCAAACTTAAAAAGCAAAAAAAGGTAGTTTTCAGGTCTAGAAGTTTGATTTGGGTCTTTTTTGTATCTTTCATGTTAATAACTTTTTGAGTACCTGGAATACAGTTATTAAAATTTTTTAATGTTCTTTTCTGCTAATTCTATTTGTTAGTTCTGACTTGGTTTCAAGTGGTTGATTTTTCTCCTCAATATTTTTCTGCTTTGTTATCTGCCTCATAATATTTTATTAGATGCCAGAAATTGGGAATTCTACCTTCTTAGATGCTGGATATTTCTATATCCTCATGAATATTCTTGACCTTTGTTCTGGAATGCAGTTAAGTTACTTGGAAATAATTTGATCTTTTTGGGTTCAGCTTCCAACATTTATTAGATAGGACTAGAACTGTTTAGTCTAATGCTAATTATTTTCCAACAATAAGGCAGTCTATTTTGTGTGTTTAAGCACTATTGCTGGCTAATCCTGTGTGAGATCTAAGTACTGTCCCCGTTAATCTTTTCATGTGGATATTTCCACAGCCTTGGGTAGATTTCTCACCCACATGTGTCCATCAATACTTAGAGAAATACTCTGCAGATCCCTGGATTTCTCTGTGTGGAGTTCTCAAGTCATCAGTACTTTTTCCTGAAAACTCTCATTGCTCTTGTCACTCCAGACTCAGCTTCATCTTCTCAACTTAGGAAATTTTCTGGGCTCCATCAGGGTTTTCCCCTTCTGTTCTGTGCCAGGAGACTCTCAGTAAACTATCGCATGTGTAAAGATTATTTCATTTGTTTCCCATCTCTGAGGATCACTGTCCTATACTGCCTCATGCTCAGTGTCTTGAAAACCATTGTTTTATATATTTTGTGCAGTTGGGTTTTTTTTAAGTGGGATGGTAAATTCATTGTCTGTTGCTCCATCTTGATCAGAAGTAGAAGTGTCTCCGAATAACCTTTTTGAGTCATTTATGACAGCCTTAATATTACTACTACTTTGAATTCACTATGTGGGAAATTTTTGACATATTCTTTTTCATTTATTCTACTTACATTTTCAACAACCCAGTCAGTCAGATACCAGTTAGATACTATTATTACATGTATTTTATAAATGGGGAAACAAAGAATGCAGAATTGTTCATCATCATCCAACTATTAAATGCTGAAGCCATATTTCAAAGCTGGGTGGTTTGATTCAAACAAATAGCCATACCTATATATCACATTATAAGACTAACCACAAACTATAAAAAATTTAATAATTATACAAGAGATTTATAAGTTTGTTTTTCAGACTTTGGTTGTGTGCTGAATAATTTTATGTGTCAACTTGACTGAACTAAAGGATGCCCAGACAGCTGACAAAATGTTTCTGGGTATGCCTGTGAGAGTGTTTCTGGAAGAGATTAGCAACTGGTGAACCAACTGAAGAAAGAGGAACCTTACCAATGTAAATGGACATCATCTAATCTGTTGAATAGCTGAATAAAACAAAAAGGTGGAGGAAAGGTGAAATTGCTCTCTCTCTTTCTCTCACTTGCTATTGAACTGAGACATCTATCTTCTGGTTTAGACATCAGGACTTCTAGTTCGTTGGCTTTCAGAGTCAGATCGGAACTTACTCCATCAGCCCTGAACCCCCAACCAATAATCAGGCCCCTGGACTCAGATTGAACTAAACCACCAGCTTTTCTGGTTCTCAGCTTGCAGATGGCAGGTCATGGAACTTCTCGGCCACTAGAACCACATCTTACATAAATAAGATACATATATATTATGTATATAATTTCCCTGGAGAACCCTGAACAATAGAAGATGTGACCTACAATAGAAATATACTTTATATCACCATCACCATCCAGCACAACACACACACATATCAAGTATATAACTAAACTAAAACCAAAATTTTGTGGCAAAATATTTACTGTTATTATAGGTGCTGATCTCTTAATTTTTTCTATTTCATTATTAATGCTTATGTAACTCCTTCAATTAATTTTATGATTAATTAATAGGTTTGACTTTCAATTAGAAAAATAAGATTATGTAATGTTAATTGAATCCATTTATTCTAAGACCTCCTTCTGAGATTGCAATCTTTTTCCCTGGCTTTTGTTTTGATTTTATTTGATTGAAATTTTACAGTAATCAAGTAGATCCAAAGACTAATTATAAGTTAGTTATATTTTTCCAAGCCTTGAAATTTTACTTACTATTGTAGTATTTGCTATTATTGTTTTTTTTTCAGCTTTGTGAATTTTATCAAAACAGGTATCTGATAGATAACGTGAATTGACTGGAACTATTCACTTTTTTTAAGAGTAGGTCCCAATCAGGCAGTATTTTCATATGACAAAAGTTCTGAAATAATATTCCAACAATTTATTGCAAACACTCAAAAATAGACTATTTTTAATTCTTATTAGAAGTTTACCTAATCTTAAGCACAAATAAATAAAACTTAGTCATACAGTTTCCTTATTTTGATATAATAAGTTTACATTTTATTGTTTCTGATTATGCAGTATATCTTTATTATTCTTATAAAGTGACTTAACTACCATCAATATTTAATTGAGATTCATTGACTGTTATGGCTATTTAATTATCAACAAAGCAAAGAAAGTTATTGCTTAGCTTTAATAAATGAAAATATATGAGGGCATTCAATTAACTTTGCAAATAAAAGATATGCATTTTTGATTTTTATTGATAAACTATTTTCTGTGTAATAGTTTTCCACTTAATGGGCTATTTGAAGGAAGATTGATATCAATTAATATGTCTATTAAGCACCACCATTTTCTAAAGCAATCCCTAATTATCTTGCTGTAGGCTATTTTGATAAATGTAAGTGAAGTATCTGCATATTTTTTATACAACTAATATATAGCAAGAATTAAAATGGGCATTCCTTGCTTATGTAATTTTCATCTAATTATATAGCCATTAGATAAATCTCCAAAACGTTCAATAATTGTCTCTTTACAATCAACTTATGTTTAATTAAAAAGCAGTGATGAACTTGCTAACTCTGCATTAACTACTCACTCATGATATAAAATTAATAGCAGGTCTAAATTATTTTAAGTGATTTAAGGATTTCCAATATACTCTCGCAACATCAAAGGTACCTGACTCAAACAAACAGGCAACAAAAACATCATTAATTAAATATTTTCATGTTCAGTAATGATGTTTGTATTTCTATTTATTTTCATCTAGAATGCAATATATTAATACTAAATTTACAAAACAAGAAATACAAATGACCAGTGGATACATGAAATTTATTCAGTGCTGTTTACATACAGTGAAATGTAATTTAAGGAGTTCCCATCATGGCTCAGCAGTTAACGAACCTGACTAGCATCTATGAGACGCAGGTTCGATCTCTGGTCTTGCTCAGTGGGTTAAGGATTTGGCGTTGCTGTAAGCTGTAGTGTAGATTGCAGACACGGTTCAGATCTTGCATTGCTGTGGCTGTGGCATAGGTCCGACTGGACCACTAGCCTGAGAACCTCCATATGCAGGCAGGTGTGGCCCCTAAAAAAAAAAAAAGAAAAGAAAGAAATGTAATTTCAAATAAGAAGGAAGAGGAAAGCCTATTTTGCTCTGAGTTTCTGCCAGAAATAAAGGCGCTTCTGTGGATGTGGATGGGGTTGTTAAACAGTTTGCTCTTCTTCCTCTCTGCCCTGTCTCTCTGATCATAGCCCATGGAGCTTAGAGATCCAGCTGACCTATGACGCACTGCGGAACGGAACGAAAGCATGGCCCAGGAGGAACATTCCTGATGCTCTGAACCAATTATACTATTTGCCTGGAAGTTTAAATATAAGAAATAGTATAAAGTTGATAATAAGAGGAGAAAGCAAGAGTTCCCGTTGTGGCTCAATGGTTAACGAACTGGACTAGCATCCGTGAGGATGCGGTTCAATCTCTGGCCTTGCTCAGTGGGTTAAGGATCCGGTGTTGCCGTAACCTGTGGTGTAGGTTGCAGACGAGGCTCAGATCCCATGTTGCTGTGGCTCTGACATAGGCCGGCGGCTGCAGCTCCAATTCGACCCCTAGCCTGGGAACCTCCATATGCCGTGGGTGCAGCCCTAAAAAGACAAAAAAATAAAAAATAAAAAAGGAGAAAGCAGTAAGAAATATTATGTGAGATACCAAAATAGAAGAATGCTGAGGTTTAGTAAAAATTCTCTTACTTAGGATCAACTCTCTTGGAAAATTTCAAGCATACAATACAGCATTATTAACTATACAATGCAGCATTATGATAACTACAATTACATTAGAGCCTCAGAACTTCATCTTATAATTGAAAGTTTGTACCCTGTGACATTCCCCCATTTCCCACACCCCAACCCCTAGTATCTACAGTTCTACTTTCTGCATTTTTAGATTCCCCATATAAATGAGATAATACACTATTTTTCTTTCTCTCTGGCTCATTTCACTCAGCATAAAGTCCTCCAGGTTCACCTGAGCTCTCATGATTGGCAGGATTTCCTTCTTGTTTATGGCTTAAAATAGTCCATTGTGGGGAGTCCCCATCCTGGCAGAGCAGAAATGAATCTGACTAGGAACCATGAGGTTGCAGGTTCGATCCCTGGCCTCGCTCAGTGGGTTAAGGATCCAGCGTTGCCGTGAGCCTGTGATGTAGGTTGCAGACATGGCTCAGATCTGACGTTGCTGTGGGTCTGGAGTAGGCCGGTGGCAACAGCTCTGATTAGACCCCTAGCCTGGGAACCTCCATAAGCCACGAGTGCAGCTGTCAAAAGACAAAAGAAAAAAAATCCATTGTAAGTGTGTATGTGTGTGTAATTTTCTTTCTTTCTTTTGTTGAAATACACAGTTTGTTTCCATGTCTTTAATGTTACAAATAATGCTGCAACGAACATAGGGATGTAGATACCTCTTCGAGATAATTATTTTATTTCTTTGGATTAATATCCAGAAGTGGGATTGCTGGATCATATGGTAGTTTTATTTTTAATTTTTTGAGGAACCTCTATACTGTTTTCCATAATAGTCGTATCAATTTACATCCTCACCAACGGTATAGAAGTTTTCCTTTCCTCCACATCTCAACAACACTTGTTATGTTTTTGTCTTTTTAATAATAGGTATCCTACCAAGTGTGAGGTGATATCTCATTGTGGTTTTGATTTGTATTTCCCTGACGATTAAGGATGTTGAGCATCTTTTCAGATACCTGCTGGCCATTTGTATGTCTTCTTTTTGACATACGTCTATCCAGGTCCTTAACCCATTTTTCAATTGTGTATTTGTTTTTAAGAACTTGTTTGAGTTTCTCTTCTTAGTCTTTCCCACTATCTATGTCATTACTATACATAAAAGCCGAATATTTAAAATTTTAGATAAAATAAAAGGTTGAGGCGTTCCCATCATGGCTCAGCAGAAACAAATCTGACTGGCATTCATGGGGACGCAGTTCGATCCCTGGGCTCGCTCAGTGGTTAAGGATACGTTGTAGCTGTGAGCTGCGGCATAGGTGGTGTAGGTCGCAGACGAAGCTCGGATCTGGTGTTGCTGTGGCTGTGGCACAGGCCGGTGGCCACACCTCTGATTCGACTCCTAGCCTGGGAAGCTCCATATGCCACAGGTGCAGCCCAAAATAAATAAACAAATAAATGGTTGAAATGTTTTTTAAAAATATCTTATTGAGGGCAGAAAATGGCCAGATGTGATGGCTAGAGTTATACTCCATCCTGAAAAACGTTCTTCTATCCAATTCATCAGCAGACACCTTGTTGCTTGGATTTTCTATGATCCTATAAGGTCCAGTTAACTCAAACTTCCTCACAAAATTTTCATTACATGACATAATGTAAGTAAAAATCTGTTCCTTCCAACCAAATGATGTGGACACAATGCGATTCCACTTTCTGACCAGGACATTAATAACCAGTCATGTCAGCAATTCATACATTTTCCCATGGGAATGAAAATTACTCCACCTTCCTGCACAGAAATTTTACTTGTTGGAATTTACCCAAAAATTATAATTAAGGGTAGTATAAAGATTTAGTGAAGAAATATTTCAGAGGTTTGTATATAAAATGCCAATGAGAGATTACTAAAATAAACTGTAGGATAGAATTCTATAGATTCAGTAAAAGTGGTATTATTTTAAAAAATGTATTGGCCTATAAATATGAAAATGAAGTAATAAATCACAATAAAAAATTATCATCAAGTATGTGTGGTTTCTTTTGTTAAAAATAAAAAGCATATCTTAAATATCTGTGTACATATGTATAATCTAGGTAAGTACAGAGACCAACATGTTAAAGGTGTTATTTCTTAGTGGTGAAATTGTGAATGATCCCATTTTCTTATTTGTGGCATGTCTGAATTTTCTAAATTTCTTCTCTAAACATGTTTAGCGTGTATAATCAAAAACAAATTAAAACTAAAAATACGACACCAGCAACAGTCCCTGGGTGTTTAGGATTATGCTTTTCCCATACTTCTTTATAACAAGCAAGTATTACTTTTATAATTGAAAAATAAATTCTATTTGTAAAAATATATTAGGTATAATGTAAAATGAGAGAGTGTTGGATTCCACACAAGACTTTATCAGGATTATGATACACTATTGATGTTCCTACATGAACAATTCTGTTATTAAAACACACCACTGCAGAAACAATTTTTCCAAAAATATAACACGACTGTAAGCTTGTTCTGTGGCAAAGATTTCCAATTACAAATTGATCTTTACAGCCTTTGTGATACAAAAGGGTAATTTTCTTCTTTGGATATAAAAAAACAAATTCCAAGCTATATATGGTAAATCCTCCATTGCTAGCACTGCTGCTAGGAACTTCCATTTGCCACCCTCATTGAGTAAATCATTCTCTCTAGCCAGAAGTTTGGGAGTCATTCAAACATTGTCAATATATCTAACTTTATTGCTGCTAACATCAACAGAGAACATACATACATACATACATATATATATATACACACATACACATATATATACTTTATTTATTTATTTATTTGCTTTTTAGAGCCAAACCTGTGGCAGATGGAGGTTCCCAGGCTAGAGGTCAAATTGGAGCTGTAGCTGCCAGACTATACCACAGCCATAGCAACACAGAATCCGAGCCACATCTAGAATCTATACCACAGCTCATGGCAACCCCGGATCCCTAACCCACTGAGCAAGGTCAGGGATCGAATATGTGTCCTCATAGATGCTAGTCAGATGCATTAACTGCTGAGCCAGGACAGGAACTTCAAGAATATATTTTCTATATGGCAAAATGCCTAATGCTTAATTAAGTAAGCAAGAAAAATATTTGTTTTGGATGGCTACAGGGGTACTGTCACTGTCCTAAGACCAATCCAGATTTTCTAATAGATACACTTCCTAGAATGCCTTACCATAGGGTTTTGCTTATTTATTTTTCTTCATGTAGGAGTCCAAAAAATCCCGGCATTATGTCTATGCTAAATACATCTAATTTTTCTCTATGAAATCTTAAATTTGTCCTCCCGCACAGGTCTCTTCCTTTCCAGACTCCGTGTTTCATGGATCCTATTCCTTCCCAGGCCATTTGGATCTCTGTGTTTGATTAAGGCTCCGTGAGAGGATATGTCTCAGTGGCCTGATGTCATGGGTTTGATTCTCCACAGTCAGTTAGCACTGCTGTATTTTAAGGCTAATAGACTTGTGGTCTAATCATGGCCATCCATCTCACAAGTGGGGACTGTGACAAGAGATGAATAACACCAGTATTGAACCAAAACTAGCTTTTCCCAACTTATTGAAAAACCAAGAGGAGCACAGCACCTTGAACATAACATTCACTCATGCTATGTTCACTGATTCCACAAACACCGAGACCTAGCACGTGCCAAGTTCTAGGAATGTGCAAGTGAATATGACATTGTCGTTGCTTTCATGGAGCTCACAGTTTGGGACTGGCTTTAAGTGTTGTAAAAGCTCCAACAGTCAGAATCCTTAATTCACACCCCAAGGCAATAATTTTCCAACTGCTCATTTGATTCTTAGCGAATTTTTAAAATACCTCAGGGTCATCAAAAGAGGTAAGATGAGGGCTGAGGGCCCCCATGCCCTTTCTTCTCCATTTTCCAGCATTCGGTTCTCTAAGAAACTATCTACCTCAAGTGGGGGAACTTTATTTGGGATGTGACATACAGTTCTGCCTAAGATTTCATCTGCTGTTTAGACTCCATAAGAGGGAAAAAGCACAGGACAGGCACAGTGGAGAAGCAAAGACCCCAATGACAAAGATTTAGTAATGAACCTCCAAAGAATCAGTGTCAGAGTATCACTGATTTCTGAACTGCAGGGCTTCGTAGTGGATATAGCCCTGTGCCTGCACAAACTCTTAAGAGCTTCCAGAGGTGTGGCCACGACGGAGGAGTAGGAAGACCCTGAGCTCACCTCCTCTCATGGACACACCAGAATTACAACAGCTTATTGAGTGCTACTGAGGAGAATGGCGCAAAGGCTAGCAGAAAAGATTTTCCACAACTAAAGATATAAAGAAGGAACAAATACAATTTAAGTAATCCTCTAGGAATTCCTATCACATGGCTCAGCGGGAATGAACCCAACTAGTATCCTTGAGGATTTGGGTTCAATCCCTGGTCTTGCTCAGTGGGTTAAGGATCGATCCATCATTGCCCTGAGCTCTGGTGTAGCTCAAATCCTGCCTTGGTGTGGCTAGTCAGATTCATTACCTGCTGAGCCACGACAGGAACTTGGGGTGTAGCTGTGGTGTAGCACAGATCCCGCCTTGCTGTGGCTGTGGCGTAGGTGGTAGCTGCGGCTCTGATTCGACACCAGCCTGGGAACCTCCATATGCTATTAATTGTATATCACAAGTGAGTGGTTAATGCAGAATAAGCAAGTCATCACTGCTTTTTAATGAGGAAGAGGAAGAAGAAGAGGAGGAGGAGAATCGATGATTCCAACATACCTCAGCATAGCACCCAGGCACTTGGTGCATTCATAAAGAGAACCCACATAAACCTACACCAAAAACCTCCTTCTACTCTACTCACTTCTCCTATGGTATGCAAAACCTTACTGTTACTACTTTTATTTGTTTGGCCTCTGTACTGAACATCTCATATGTACTGTTTCAAATCACAGCAGTCTCATCTCTTTTCCCAATCGCTAAACACTGTGAACAGATTCATGCAGATGTAACTTGATAGCACATTCCTTATCCTTCTGCAGCTGTCTCCGATTCTCTTGACACTCATGTAGGGGACACTGAAACACATCTTTCCACCCCCTGCTACCTCAGACAATTTTGAGTTCTGAGACGCTCATTAAGATTTTCAAAATATCCCAGAAAGTCATTCGACGTCATTCTTGGAATGCTGAAGTCTTCTTACATCCGATTCTGATTTTCTCTCCATCAAAGAATTTATGATAATTATAATTAAATAATGCCACTGTACAACTAAATAATACAGTTCTACAATTGTATTATTAATAACCATTTCTCTCCATGGTACAATGTAAGGTCTATAATGTCTTTTGTTTATCACATCACCTAGAATGGTGTAAGGCCTATATTGAAGAATCAATAAGATGTAACAAATTGTGAGGACATATTTATATAGTTACACTGTTTTCTAACCAATTTATGCATTTTATATTTTACTTATTTTCAGAGGGTGTATTATTTTTGTTATTCTTACCAGTTAAGTTATTCTTTTTATTATGCTATATAAAATATTTAATGGTATATAAGGCTTTCTTCTTCATAAATTTTACTTGTATAACAATTTTAATACAATGCTAATTTTTAACAAAAAATTGAAATGTAGTAGATAATACTAAATAGTAAGGATGAAAGCCATACAAAATGGGATAGAGTATAGAATAAATTTCCTATTTGTCTCAGCATATTTTCCATTCCACTTCTCCAGAGGGAGTCATCTAATCTGTTTCTTAAGATTCATGATATAATAATCTGTGCGAACGTAATTGTGTTTAAATGTATGTATTTTATTCTGTAAAAAAAATAAAAATTTCAAAAAAAAAATATATCCCAGAGAACCAGCATTCTGTATCCTTGGCCAAGTTGGTTACATACCCGTCTACTGATGGTCCTTCTTTCCTTGTTCCACTACCTGGATCTTTCATACTTGCTCCCTAAGATCACATTCCCAAATTAATAGCCTGCAAGTAAGTCTTTGCTTTCGGCTCTGATATAGGGGAAGGAGAGCTTCTCTGTTGTCCAAGAAGGTAGTTTAAGGAGCACGATGGCAGGACACCTGTCCTGCCACACAAGAATTTCTGAAACGGGTTCCCTGGTGGTCAAGAGATTAAGGATCCAGCATTGTCATTGCTGTGGCTCAGGTCACTGCTGTGGTGCAGGTTTAATCCCTGGCCCAGGGACTTCCACATGGCCAAAAAGAAAACAAACTCTGAAACTATCTACTAATGAAAATAGCTCTGGAAAAGCTCAGAGTACAATACAGAAGCTGCAACAAGTGGAGGACAAAAACTGAGGATGGCATGTGAAAAAATACAGAAAGAACTTACCTGTGACACCTAGTCGAGCTTAACTCTTCCTCTTGTGGAAGAAGAAGAAAGGAAGAGACCCCAGCAGTCTTTACTACTGAGGATCCAGTCAGCCCTTGCCACCACCATGGACACTTGCAGCCTTGGCCACTGAGCAACCCGTCTTTGCTGATGCTGACATCAGCGAGTTGCCTAGAGTCTACCCTGCTGTGTTCTCCCCCAACCACCTGCCAGAGCCAGAACCACCACTACATTCCCCAAAGACAGAGCTGCAACAGGCCACCTTGCTGATGTCCTTGAACCTATCTGTAGGAGAAGGTCTTTCCCCACCAAAGCCTGTCCACTAAGTTAGGAAGAGGTCATTGTGCCTTCAAATATGTGGACATCAACACAGGGCTAAAACGCAAACATAAAAATCAAGAAAATATGACACCATGGAAGGAACACAAGAGTTTTCCACCATTCTAATCTCTGTTTCTGTAAGTTCAGCTTGCTTGGATTTCCCTTATTAAGTGGGATCGTTCAGTATTTGTCTTTCTCTCCATGACTTATTTCACTTAACATTACATCCTCAAGTTCTATCCACATTGTTGCTACTGGCAGGATGCCCCTCTTTCTCATGGTTGAATAACATCCATACACACATACATATACACACACACACATACTAACACACACACACAAACACATACACACACACGCACAGACCCACACACTCATACCTCTTTATTCATTCATACAACTCAACAGCCAAAAAAAAAAATCAAATTTTAAAATGGACAGAGGAACTGAACAGACATGTTTACTAAGAAGACATATACATGGCCAACCATACATGAAAATGTATTCAACGTCACTAATCAGCATTTCGCAAATCAAAACCACAGTGAGGTATTATCGCACACCTGTTAGAATGGCTATTATTTAAAAGAGAAAAGATAGGAGTTCCCATTATGGTGCAGCAGAAACAAATCCAACTAGGAACCATGAGGTTCCACGTTCAATCCCTGGCCTCGCTCAGTGGGTTAAGGATCTGGCGTTGCCATGAGCCATGGTGTAGGTCACAGATGCTGATCGGATTCTGCGTTGCTGTGGCTGTGGTGCAGGCCAGCAGCTGTACCTCTGATTAGACCTCTAGCCTGGGAACCGCTATATGCCACAGTGCGGTCCTTTAAAAAAAAAGAGAGAGAGAGAGAAAAGATAAATATTGGTAAAAATGTGTAGACAAGGGAACCCTTGCACGCTGCAGATGGAAATGTAAATTAGTACAGCCATTCTGGCAAACAGTATGGAAATTCCTCAAAAAATTAAAAACAGAACTACCAAGAGATCTAGGATTCCATTTCTAGGTATTTATCCAAAGGTATCGAAACCAGTATGTTGAAAAGATCCCCATGGTGACTGCAGCATTATTCATAATAGCCGAGATATGGCAACACCCTAAATGTCCATCGATAGATGAACAGGTAAAGAAAACGTGGTAAACACATACAATGGAATATTATTCTGCCTTTAAAAAGGTGGAAATCTGCCATTTGTGACAACATGGCTTAATTGGGAGGATGTTATACTCAGTGAAATAAGCCGGATGCAGAATGACAATACTATACAATCTCATTTATATGTGGAATCTTAAAAAGTCAAACTCATAGCAGCAGAGAGTAGAATGATGCTTACCACGGGCTCTGGGTGGAAAAAGGGGAAATGCTGGTCAAAGGGTACAGACTCCAGTTATGAGATGAGTACATTCTGGAGATGTCATGCACAACGCGGTGAGTAAAATGAACAATGAATCCTGCTGAAAGGGCAGATCTCAGTGTTCCCGCCACACACACACAAGAAGACAGTAACTATGGGAGGTGATGGTTATGTTGATTAACTGGATTTGGGTGATTCTTTCACTATGTGTGTAGGGCAAGTTTTCAAATTGTACACACTAAGTATACACAAATTTTAATCGTCAATTATACCTCAGAAAAGCTGGGGGGATTAAAAAGAAGGCAGCTTGATGGAGACAGAAGAACATAGGCCACATGCAGACCTGGGTTTCAATCTTAGTTTATAATTGATTATCTGCCTGACTTTGGACAAGGTTCACAATCTAGGCACCTTTTAAAAAGCATAAAGAGGAGTTCCCATCATGGCTCAGTGGAAATGAACTGACTAGCATCCAAGAGGAAGCAGGTTCGATCCCTGGCCTTACTCAGTGGGTTAAGGATCCTCTGATGTAGGTTGCAGATGTGGCTCGGATCCTGCATTGCTGTGACTACAGCTCCAATTCAACTCCCAGCCTGGGAACCTTCATATGCCGCAGGCGCGGCCCTAGAAAAAAAAATAATAATAAATATAAAGAATAAATTAGATTATATTATTGTTAACTTTCAGATTCCCAGATGCCCCTTTCCAATTCACAGCCACTTTTAGCAGATGGCAGACTCCCTAGAGATAGTAAAGTAGAAATTGAAGCAGACAAAACATTCTTCTGTAAGTGACATTTCCTCTTTCTTCCCAGAAGTTTGCTCACCTTGGAGGCTTTTTCCCCTTTTAAATTGGATATCCTTTCCTAATATGCCTTGCAGACAATGTTAGTTCCAAGCAGTTACTGTTATAAGAATATTTCAGATTCTGCAATGCAGGTCCCTTTTAATTTTTCAGTAAAATATCTGGAGTTGGCCTTAACTTTTCCAAGAAGATGAGTAAAGTAAGGAGTGAAAAGAAACAATGATTTGAGAAGAGAGCAGGAACGTGGGACTGTGACCAAGGGTCGGCAGGAAAATAGAAAGATTGCAGAGGGTCACTGAGGTCCCAGCTGAGACTAGCATGCAGGTGAATTCTGGTGAATTCAATCAACTAAGTTCTAAGAATGAGCCTTCCCTGATCCTTGGCTGCTTCCTATTCTTATCCTGGTCGTAAATAGCACCTATCACACTAAAATGTCATTGTTTAGTTCCTTGTCTACACCATTCCTTAGAAAATGCAACAAAATATACAGGGATCGCCTGGCCAGGAAAAAAAAAAATTGGACAATATTTTGCATATTCTTCCAGGAAGTCCATTTGCCTTAGATTAAGGGCCTCTGAATCTGACTCCGAGCATCTTGAAAGAAGTGCTCAAATAACACTAAACCCTCTGTCTCCCAATGCGCAGTTCCTGGCCATAGGGTGTATTTTAAAGTATTAAGATCATTAATGAATAAATGTTTTTGAACTTGGGGAGAGGGCTGAGTAAACCATACAGGAACTAAGGTTTAGCAGAGCAGGAAACATGACTAAACAGTGGGTGAGGAAGTATTGAGAGGACACGGTTTAGGTCATGTGCAAGCAGATAAATGATGTCAAGGCAAAGAACGATCTGAGAAGATCGTGAGCGTGTTCAGTACACAAGCAAGAGAGTAAGAAAAACTGGGAAATAGTGTGGTCAGAGAAAGCAATCTCTGACAAAGAAAATACTTTGAGTTATTATCACACAATTACCAGCAAGAGAAATAAATTGTTTATGTAATGAGTAAATTTGTTTTTGTATACAAATAGAAATGTATACTGAAAAAACTTTCACAGACTCTTGGTATGTACTGAGTAGATCAGTAGATCTCATTTAACCTATAAAGAAAAAGACTTCAAATGAAAGATAGCAGGAAACAAAAGAAAGATTTTACCAGCCTATGATAATTTATCGGGTTATCCCTACAGAGGTTGAATCTTAATTTTCTGAGACAGCTTACAAAGCTGCCACCAGGAAAATAATTGTGTGATGGAATTTGTTCCTATGAAGTAACTGTTTAGCTCTTCAAAATATAAAAAGCAAGAAAATCCAGAATATAGTCTTCTATCTATCCATCCAATTATTCATTAAACAAGTATTATTACCAATATATCCCAGAGACCAGTACATAGAAGTTGTTCCATGAATCAAACACTTAACAACTGAGCACTGTGCTAAGTTTGCCAAGATGAACAAGGCACCAACCAAAGCATTGAAGAGATCACTATTTAGAAGAAAGAGCTGGAAATGCAAACAAGTAGTTATGAAGCATTTTAAAGCTGGATATGTGGGGGGGTATATAACTCTGCCTTTTGAAAAATGATTTTATTTATCATGATTATGTAAATTCAGATTAACTGGGGCAAATGAGGAGAGCTACTACCAAGAATTATAAGTATTTTAAAATAATATTATTACCAAGTTAGGCCAAGTTTTGTTTTGTTTTACTTTTTGGTTTTTGCTTTTTTCTTCCCACCTGCAAAACTTATGGAAGTTTCCAGGCCAGGGATCAAATCTGAGCCACATCCGCAACCTACACCGCAGCTGCAACAACACCAGGGGATGTTAGCCCATTGCACCAGGCTGGGGATGGAACTGGTGCCTCCACAGAGACCAGCCAGATCACTGCACTACAGTGGGAACTTCTAGACCAAGTTTTAAAAGTAATTTTTACACCTGTGAGCAGTTAAAGGCTCTTTAAAGGCTGATAACAGAGAACTCTACCCATTTTCTGTGATAATCTACATGGGAAAAGAATCTGAAAGAGAATGGTTGTGTGCATATGTATAACTGAATCACTTTGTTATATAGCAGAAATTATCACAACCTTGTAAATCAACTATACGTCAATAAAACTTTATTAAAAAAAAAAAAGACTGAGAGTCTTATCCATCACAGCTTAAATGCTGGCTTTTTTTGGGGGGGGGGGGGGCAATGCTCACAGCATGTGGAAATTCCTGGGCCAGGGCTTGCACCAACACCACAGCAGTGACCTAAGCCACTGCAATGACAATGTTGGATCCTTAACCTGCACCGCTACAAGGGAATTCTTTTTTTTTTTTTTTTTTAATTCTGGCTTTTTCTAATTGAGCTAAACAAGCCACACAGACTTCATTTCTGAGCAGGACGTGCTGTGATGTGTCTTGAGTCAGCACTGCAAATGCTAGTCAAGGTTCATGTCCACAGCCCTCCTCCCCCAGCATCTGAGGACGACTGAGAATAATAAACCATTTAACAACTTGTAAGGAATCATCTTTCAAAAGAAAAACAGTAAAGGGGAAAAAAGAATCAAAATAAAATAAATTTATGACCTTGGCTTTCCAACTTTAATCTGCACAGTTCCTGTCAGAACCATGTCTTTTGGGTCCCCCCGCACAAAGGGGACTGTTTCTCCCCTCTGTGCAACCAGGATGCCTGCATTCCTCTTCACTCCCAGCCCCAGTAGGTGGTCGACTTGTGATCAACAGAGAGAACAGATCATGGAAGAATGGGCTATTTTTCCACATAGCATGTTTCCCGGCAATTGCCTTTTTCCTGGTCTGGAAGAAAAGTTTCCATGACAACCAAGTCGCTAACATTCACTCCCCACCAGCTGACTTGCCTCCCAAATGATCAGCGGGATATTGTGTTAAAATTATTTTGCAGAGACTGGCTATCCGCAGGGATTATTTGTCTGTTTATTTTTGAGGAACTGGCTCCTTGGCGAAACTTAAGTGGGCCTAATTTCTTTTTCTCGTCCTTAAAAAGCATAACCTCAACTAAACAGAGCAAGTTTAAGCCCAAGTTAGACAGTCACCTCATGGGAAATAAAATATGAATGTGAGCTTTTCTTCCCCATGAAGGGCATGTAAGTGCTTTGAGGGTAGAACTAAGCTTTATTTTTCTTTCCCTCCTCAGGTGCCTAACACATGGTCTGGCAGGTGGTGTACATAAAACAAATGTTGACCATCTCGTCACCCAAGCTTCTCACAACAGAGTATTTATGTTTAGGTTGATGGGTTGAGGCAGAATCAATGTCCTAACATGTCATAATCTTATTTTTTTTAAATGTCATTCTATGAAAAAGGCAAGAAACTATAGAACATTAGGGCACACAAACTAATAAGCCCGTGCCTATAAGAAAGACTAGAAGGAAATATACTAAAATATTTACAATTGTTATGCTTAGGAGATGGAAATATGTATTTCTTCTGACTTTTCTCCATTTATTTTTTTTCTTCTTTGCGAACTAAACATATTTTTCTTTTGAGTATTGTCTTGGTTCTTTCAAGGGGGTATAACAAGATACTATAAACTGGGTAGTTTATAAACAACAAACATTTATTATATTTATTTCTCCTGCTCCTGGAAGCTGGGAAGTCCAAGATCAAGGCACTAGCATGATCACGTTTTGGTGAGAGCTTTCTTCCTGGTTCATGGCCAGCGCCTTCTCATTTTGTCCTCACGTGATGGAAGGGGTGAAAGATCTCTGTAGGGTCTGTTTTATAAAGATATTAATCCCACTCAAGAGGGCCCCACCCTTGTGACATAAGCTCCTCCCAGGGCCCCACTGCCGGGTGATAGCATCACATCAGGCATCAGGATATCGCTGTAAGAATTGGGGGAGATATAAACATCCAGATCCCAGCAAGTATTTACTACGTTCAAGGCACTTCGCTGTCCCCCAAATCAGAAAGATTTACAAATCTCTTTCTGTGTGTATGACTGGGTCACTTTGCTGTGCAGCAGAAATTGACAGAACATCGTAAATCAACTATACTTTAATTTCAGAAATGTTTAAAAACCCCAAATCGGTCTCATATTCAGAGCCATGAAGAGAAGAGGTGAACCAGGTAGGAAACAACCTGCTAGAAGGATTATCTACCTGACATGTATGTCAGCTGGTGTTACGACTACCTGTGTGGTGTGATGAAGATCCCCATTCAGACAGGGATCGTGTCAAGAAGGGTGAACAAACCCTTGTATCCTTCTCTAACGACAAATCTCATCTTAGTAAACTTTCTGGCTCTTTCTCCTAAAACCTGGATAAAGGTGGAATCTCACATGCGTTACCAGGCAACACTATTAATGGTAAAGAAGGCCCGTGATGGATAAATTGCATCTGGCTTGGAAAAGAGTGCATAAAGCAAAACTACAGTGGAAGCATAGTTTTATGGTTCCTTGAATACAGAGACTCGTAACTAGGCATATCCTTTCTGGGGACCTGTAAGCTATGCCGAAGCCTATCATGGGAGATACTAGGGTCCCCATGTGGCATGAGGCTTCTATACCAGGGCAGCTATTGCACCTGTCAAATGTGAGTCTTGTTCCCTCACACCTTACCTCTCATGGTGGGTGGAGGGACAGAAGGGAAGGTGCTGGAGGGGAACAGCCAAAGAGTGGGTTGCTACGTGCATTGCTCTGAAGGTTACTCCCTCTGAAAAGAAATGCCTGACACAGCCCAAGTGGGATGCTGTCTGTTTCTGGACCAACATCCATCTGATTAAACCGGTGTCAAGTGTCACATGTTCAGGCCACATGAGTTTGAATATCTAGTTAAGAACATCCCCTACTAGGAGTTACAGAGACTATGAAGACGGCAGTCAATTTTATGCGCTGAGACCACTTCCTCAATAATTTCTTCACCAGAATACATAAGCATGACTCCACAGGAGCTCCCTGAGGGGGTATAACTGTAGCTCCCACAAAGTTTGTCATTTTAGTCAAGGCTTGAGCTGTTATGGTGAGTGTGTGTTTGTTGAGTGACACCCATGGTGGACACTGCCACTCAAGCCCCTGTTCAGAAATGAAGGATAAATTCCCCACCTGCTGGGCCTGCTATTGGCAGGCAACATTTGGCTAGCAGACGCCCTTGGAGACTGACTGTCTTGGTAGAAGACAGCCCCTTCACTCAGTTACTGAACAACATGACTATATAAAGATCTGGTCCCCTCACCTCAATTTACGACCACTCTGAAGGCTGACCCCAGCTTCGGTGCTCCCCACAGGACAGCAGAGCTTCCATGAGGCTGTTCCAAGGCTAAACTTCTCCATCTGCCCAGTCCCCACCCTAAATCTCCTGCACATTCATTTCCATCTGTGACACCATCTGCTCAAACATGTTTATTAGGCATCTGCCATGTTTCAGGCACCAGAATCAGCACTGGTAAATAAGATATGGTCTTTGCTCACAGGAGTCTTAGAATTTGAGGGGCAGAAATGTATCCATTAAAATGCACTGTGGTAAGAGCTATGATGGGTGAACATTATGAGGGCCATGAGCTATCCCAAACTGAATCTCTGGACAGTTAAGAAGGAATGTGTGGAGAAAGAGATATCTACACTGGCTTGTGGGGGATAAGTAGGAACTAACTGGGCCAGGAAAAAAAAAAAAAAACATAGAAAAACATGCCACGCAAAAACATGTAAAGGGAGTAGAACGTCCAAAGAGCTAAATGATTGTGAGAGCGTGATGACGCTATAGAGAATGCAATTCAGTGGAATGGGAGGTAGGGGAGAGGTGATACCCCATACAAAGACATTTATTAAAAAGACTTATGACATAAAGACTTTGAACTTGATGCTGAAGAAAAGGAGAGGCATGAAAGATTTGTGCACATTTGTACTTTATGGATATCTCTGGAAGGTGGGTTTGGGGAGAGGGGGCCAGAAGACAGGAAGACCCCAGAAGAGACTGCTCTAGTATTCTCGGCAGGAGCGGATGTTAGTCTGAACCAAAGGTGGGGTAGAATGAATGAAGAGAAAAGGAAAATGGAAACACTTTGGAGGTAGAATTGATAAGACTTAGAGATTCACTGAATATGGGGTTAACAGAAAGGAAGGGATCAAAGGAAAGCACAAATTTCTGTCTGTCTGCCTTTTTGTCTTTTTAGAACAGAATATGGAAGTTCCCAGGCTAGGGATCGAATAACAGCTGTAGTTGCCGGCCACAGCCACAGCCACAGCCAAGCCACAGCCACACACGACTCAAGCCTCGTCTGCGACCTACACCAGCTCACGGCAATGCCAGACCTACACCTACACCAGCTCACGGCAATGCCAGATCCTCAATCCACTGAGCAAGACCAGGGATTGAACCCATGTCCTCATGGATCCTAGGTGGGCTCATTACCACCGAGGCACACAACAGAAACTCCAAAGGCGCTAATTTCTGACTTTGGGCAAATGAGCAGAGGAAGCAAAATATGACAGGGCATGATGCTTTAGTGATTTCTAGGTAAGTTGAATCTGACCTCTTTGTGGGACATTCAAACGAATATAAAACACTAGCAGCTCAGTGTGGGGCTAAGGTGTGTGTTTGTGTGTGTCCACGGGCAACAGAAAAACACAGGATCTCCCCTCCCTTACTGGCCCAGCCATATCTAGCATTTGTCACAGTATTTGGGTCTCAATGGCACAACATCACTCAGCAGTTAGGAAACAAGTGTGGTATATTACAAAGAACAAAGCTTTCAAGTCAGGCACACTTCAACTTTGATCTCAACTCCACTACTTACTTGCTAAAAAGACGTGGGCAAGTTAGTATATTCGAGCCTCACTCCTCCATCAAAAATGGGACTGCTGATCACACATTAGAGGGCTGTCATAAGGCTTAAATGAGATTATATGTGATAGCATTTGGCACATAGTAGGCCTTCAGTTATCCTTTAGTTTCCCAACTCAAATAGTTTCTAGAGGTCTTTGCATTCTAGTTTTTCCAGTACCTCCTGAACTTTAGTTCCCACTTTAAACACATGCTGTTAATCTAAAGCATTATTTCAATTACCTGATAAAGATAAAAATTCTGCCCACATCCCCCCACCTTCCCTTTGTACTGTCTGGTCCTGCCTGTGTCTGTAATCCTCTCCTGGCCTTGTCTACAAGTAATTTACTTCCTTGCAGTTGAATGTTATCACAAGTCATGAATTGTACTCACTTCGTGTTTACTGCAAACAGATAACCATTATCTCCAATGGGCCTGCTTGGTTTTATCTTAGGCAGTTCTCATTCTGCAACTTTTTAATTATTTCATTTTATTTCTCTACATTAGGTTGTTTCTCTTCTGCATTGACACTTGGACAAAGAGATGAAAACAAATTTGTAATTTAATACACCTTTTCAAACATACTACCACTGGAAACAAATGGAGGCCCTTAAAATTTGTTTTGATTGTAATGTTCAATGACCATATCAAAATTCCTTGGCTGGTAAAGACAAAAACGTTCAGATTCCCCTTCACAGGGAACTGAGTTAATTTCAGCAACGGATCTCAGTCAAGTGACCCAGGCTTGGCTGGTTCCAGGAGACACAGCTCTTTCATTTGAGGGGTTACCTGGGGCAGCAGCCTGAGCCTGTGGGATCAAAGGGGAAGTATCACGCCAAATCCAAGAAAGAGAAAAATGGCCAAAGAGAAAACATGGGAAAGGTATTCAAATGAGAAAAGAAAGGGAACCAATACTCTGGAATTTGGTAAATATAAGAATCGATGGAGAAATTGACAGAATATTATAAATCAACTATACTTTAATTTAAAAAAATTTTTTTAAAAAGAAGAATAGATGGAAAGGATTTGGACCTTAACCCATGAGCCTGTGCAAGGGTATTTAAAGTACCCTCTCCAGGGATGATGGTCAAGTATCTGAAAAAAATACAATTCAGGGAGTTACCATCGTGGCTCAGCAGTAATGAGCCCAACTAGTATCCATGAGGATGTGGGTTCTGGCCCTGGCCTCGCTCAGTGGGTTAAGGATCTGGCATCACCATGAGCTGAAGTATAGGTGGCAGATGCTGCTTGGATCCTGAGTTGCTGTGGCTGTGGTGCAAGCTGGCAGCTGCAGCTCTGATTTGACCCCTAGCCTGGGAACTTCCATATGCCACAGGTGCAGCCCTAAAAAAGACAAAAAAAGTTTAAAAAAAAAAGCAAACTCAAACTGCAGTAGATAAGGGCAGGTCCTTTTTTTTTTTTTATCCTCCTCAGTGTGACTTTTTTAATTCTGCTGACCTGAAATTATGTATAAACAGACTGCTTGATATGTCTCCAAAGATGGGTTTATTGGTGATTGGCAGAGAACTGCAATTCAGGGTTTGCAACCATGGTGAGCCACACAAGTCCCCACCCACCCCACCCCACCGCCAAAGCCTTCTCTTTACAGAGAAGGAAAAGAAGTTGAAAGGGTGTAGTAAACTGAGTCCAAGGCTTTTCATCGGCTGAGTCCTTGCCAGGAAAGCAGTCTTTCTTCTTCCTGTTGGGCTTGGCTTGCCTCACAGGGTGTAAGAGCTCCCCCTACTGGTCTCTTAAATCTAATGGAGGGTTCTTGCTAGTTTTTTACAATTGCTGTCCAAGAAAATTACACTAAAGCCTATAGAAGATCGCTGCAATATGTGGATTTTATCCTTTCCCTGCTCATCTCCACAACTCTCCACTTATGTCTCACTTTCCATCCAACACAACACGGCCCTAAACAATTTAATTTCTCCTTTCTCTGCCTTGATCACTCTACCAGACTGCACATTTCATCTACACCTCTCCTCAGTTATATATCCCATACCTCTCTGCTGATTAAGAGTCCTAAAGGATGCATAAAGACAGAAACAGCAACCTCTCCCCGTTCTCCTCCTTAACCATGTAAATCAGCCCGATGGAACTGAAAAGAAAGGGAACTTGCATTTCCTGAGCAGCATCAAAGTGCCCAGCTTTTAAATACTTGACATGCCTCATCCCACTGAATTCTTACTACCTTCCAATTTTACAGTTGAGGAAACTAAAATTCTCTAAAGTAACAAAGCCGGTAGATAGAAGAGCTGAGATTGAGACACTGGTCATTCTGACTGCAAACTCTTTTTTTTTTTTTTTTTCTTTTTAGGGCCACAAATGTGACACATGGACATTCCCAGGCTGGGGTCGAATTGGAACTGCAGCTGCCGGCCCACACGGCAGCAACAGCAATGCAGGATTTGAGCTACATCTGCAAACTACGCTGCAGCCTGTGACAACGCTGGATCCTTAACCCACTAAGCAAGGTCGGGGATCAAACCCCCACCCTCAGTGATACTAGTTGGGTTCATAACCTGCTGAGCCACAATGAGAACTCCTCCAAACTCTATTTTTAACATACGCTACTTTATGAATTGCACTTTGATGGAGCGGCTGGGATCATTTCTCCACAATGTTCTCCACCTCCCAGCTATTTTTCCCTTTGCTCAATGTCTTTCTGGCCCACCATAAGCACAGAGTGAACCAGGAAATAACACTTGAAAGCAAATAGCTCTCGACCTCTTTATTCACAACTCCAGGCTCTGGCATGCTTTGCTTTTCACCCACATATACTGAATGATAATGTATTTTGTGATGTTTATACTGGAGTGGCATTTAGAAACCCCAAACCTGACACTCAGCTTTAAAATCCTATCATGAGATAAATATCCCTCTGGCATGCCAAAAGGAAAAAAAAAATCAAAATGAGAAAGCAATGCATTTAATAATCATCCAAATGAACAGGAATGAAAGGAGCTGTGTGGCTGGTTTGATGCCAAGGCACCTTTGCCCTGTGTGAAGCTGATCCACCACTTCAGTCTTCAGCTGTTTATTCAGTCCAAGGGCCTCACTTCCTGCTTGATATGCATCCCCTGAGCCACCAGTGCCAGACATTCTGAAATAAATTACCAAATGGACTCCCGGCAAACTTCCTCTTCTCGTTATGAATTTTGAGAAGTATAAAGAACCGCCCATGGACCACAGTGTAGTCCTTTCAGATACGCTGAGAAAAGGTCAGCTTTCTCTTCCAGAGGATGGATCTCCCAGAGCCCAAGAGCAAAGAGGAGGAGTTGGACTCTCGCTGGTTAGAACCCCTTCTGCAAACTGGTTCAGAGAAAAGATCACAGCTTTGGAGTCAGAGAGATTTAGGTTCAGTTCTGAGTTCTGCCACCTACTCTATCTGCAAGCTTACAGTGTATGCAACGTACATATTACACATAATATAATGACATGGACCCACCGTTAGAGCATCATACGGAATAGTTACGCTGCCCTAAAAATCCTATCTGCTTGGCCTGTACATCCCTCTCCCCGACCCAATCCTATCAACTGATCTTTTTATTGTCTCCATTGTTTTGCCTTTTCCACTATGTCTTATTGTGGTTGAACCACACAGTTCATAGCCCTTTCAGATTGGCTTATGCACTTAAGGTTCCCATGTCTTTTCATGGCTTGATGGCCTATCTGTTTTTAGCATCGAGTCCACTGTTCAAAATGGTGAACACTTTTTAAACAGAAAAGCCCAGCTGAGAATTATTGCATCTGAGTTTCTGCATGTATTTTAAACAGGTCCTCAAGGGGATTCTTATGCACATCTAGGCTGGATAACTGTAAATATGTCTCCTGAATTTAAAAAGCATAGACAGAGTTTCCGTCCTGGCTCAGTGCAAATGATTCTGACTAGTATCCACAAGAACGCAGGTTCAATCCCTGGCCTCTCTCAGTGGGTTAAGGATCTGGCATCGCAGTGAGCTGTGGTATAGGTCGCACAGACGCAGCTCAGATCCTGCATTGCTGTGGCTGAGGCGTAGGCCAGGGGCCACAGCTCTGATTGAATCCCTAGCCTGGGAACCTCCACATGCCCCAAGTACAGCCTTAAAACAAACAAACAAATAAATAAATAAATAAATAAAGAGCATACACATTATATCTGAACAAAACTATAATACAAAAAGATACATGCATCTCTATGTTTCACAGCAGAATTATTTACAATAGCCAAGACATAGATACAGCCTAAATGTCTACTGAAAGATGAATGCGTTAAGATGTGGTACAGGAGTTCCGGTCGTGGCGCAGCAGAAACGAATCCGACTAGGAATCATGAGGTTGCGGGTTCTATCCTTGGCCTTGCTCAGTGGGTTAAGGATCTGGCATGGCCATGAGCTGTGGTGTAGGTCGAAGATGCGGCTTGGATTTGGCATTGCTGTGGCTGTGGCATAAGCCGGCAGCTATAACTCTGATTAGACCCCTAGCCTGGGAACCTCAATATGCCGTGGGTACAGCCCTAAAAAAAAAAAAAAAAAGATGTGGTGCATATATACCATGGAATATGAACAGCCATTAAAAAAAGAATGAAATAATGCTATTTACTGCTGCATGAATGGACCTAGAGATTATCACACTAAATGAATTAAGTCAGAAAGAGAAAGACAAATACCATGTGATATCACTTATACGTGGAATCTAAAGTATGACACGAATGAATTTATCTGGGAAACAGACTCACAGACACAGAGAACAAACTTGTGGTCCCAAAGGTGGGGGAGGAGGGAGTGGGTTGGATTGGGAGTTTGGGACGAGCAGATGCAAAGCAGTGTATGTAGAATGGATAAACAATGTCCTATTGCATATCACAGGTAACTATATTCAACATCCCGTGATAAACCATAATGGAAAAGAATAAAATGAAATAAAAAGCATATGCGGAGTTCCCGTCGTGGCGCAGTGGTTAACGAATCCGACTAGGAACCATGAGTTTGCGGGTTCAATCCCTGGCCTCTCTCAGTGGGTTAAGGACCTGGCGCTCCCTTGAGCTGTGGTGTAGGTTGCAGACCCGGCTCGGATCCCGGGTTGCTGAGGCTCTGGCGTAGGCCGGCGGCTACAGCTCCGATTGGACCCCTAGCCTGGGAACCTCCATATGCCACGGGAGCGGCCCAAGAAATAGCAACAACAACAACAACAAAAAAGACCAAAAAAAAAAAAAAAGCATATGCATTGGAAGTTCCCGCTGTAGTCCAGTGGTAACAAACCCGACTAGTATCCATGAGGACTCGGGTTCGATCCCTGGCCCTGCTCAGTGGGATAAGGATCCAGCTTTGCTGTGGTGTAGGTCACAGACGTGCAGACGCGGTTGGGATCTGGTGTTGCCATGGCTGTGGTATAGGCTGGTGGCTGCAGCTCCAATTACATCCCTAGCCTGAGAACTTCTATATGCCACGGGTGTGGGCCCAAAAAGAAAGGAAGAAAGGAAGAAAGGAAGGAAGAAAGGAAGAAAGAAAGAAAGGAAGGAAGGAAGGAAGGAAGGAAGGAAGAAAGAAAGAAAGTATTAATGCTCCCCAGAGCTAAGTTGATTCTTTTCCTTTGAGGGAAAAATATTTATTTCCTTTAAGATGGAGACGTGTATGCTCTATCCCAGCATCCTCCATGGGGTCACTAAGTCCTAGTACAAGGAAAATATAGAAGAATCTGGGAGTTCCCATTGTGGCACAGTGGTTAATGAATCCGACTGGGAACCACGAGGTTGAGGGTTCGATCCCTGGCCTTGCTCAGTGGGTTAAGGATCCGACATTGCCTTGAGCTGTGGTGTAGGTCACAGACGTGGCTCGGATCCCGCGTTGCTGTGACTCTGGCGTAGGATGGTGGCTACAGCTCCAATTCGACCCCTAGCCTGGGAACCTCCATATGCCACAGGAGCCACTCAAGAAAAGGCAAAAAGACAGAAAAAAAAAAAGAAGAAGAATCTGGGCAGAGTGGATTCTCCCCCTAACAGAGCAAATCTTCCTGATCAATTGGCTTTAACATACCTTTTTTTGTTTGTTTGGTTTTTGGCCACACCCTCGGCCTGTGGAAATTCCCTGGCCAGGGGTTGAACCAGTGCCACAGTTGCAACCTGCACCACAGCGTGGCAATGCCAGATCCTTAACCCCAGTTTTTGATCAATTGGGAGGGAGAAAAAAGAGGAAAAAGACAAATGCGTCAAGTCGAAAATAGCCGAAAACAGGAAAAGAGCTAAAATTCCTAACATCCTAATTTTTGCCGCATGACAGGCACTCTGGAGACACTCTCTCTTTAACTTCATTTCTATAGGAGGTAATAGTTACCAATCTAAAGGTAAGGAAACCAAGAGCGGAGACTTCACCATTGGCAGATGCGAGACTAAGGAGCCAATCTAAGGTGTGCCTGTCTTCTTGGACTATTTATTATTCTACCCGCTCAAGCCTAGATTGTAAGCTTTTTTTTTAAAAGAAGGACCACATGTGTCCATTTTAACCCAGGTGCTTCACAGACACAATGTACACAATAAATATTTGTGAAATATGTCTTAAATTAATAACTGTTCACAGGATTATGCTGCCTCCTTTTGCTACATTAACTCTAAAAGCAAGTGGTGAAAGATCAGTTAATAGCCCTAATTTTCTTTCCACCCAGAGCATGTGGACGTTTCCAGGCCACGGAAGGAACCCTGAGCCTCAGCAGTGACAACACCAGATCCTTAACCCACTGAGCCATAAGGGAACCCCAATATTCCAAATATTTTGATGCAATTCATTTTTGATATTTTTTGATAGCACGGGCCTCAGACAGAGACATCTCTTAAAGCTGTAGATGAATCTGCAAAGCCTGTTAAACCCCAGACAATGGTGGCTCATTTCCAAAGCTCAAGTTGACGCCTCTTTTGATCCAGGGGAGCCAGGCTAATGGTGCCTATGATTTATCGCCCTACCAGAAGAAGCACAGATCCCATTCTATGCCTCCAATGCATTTATGGCTCCTTTAGACTAAGTGCCAATTCCCTCAATGTTCACAAACAGTCGACAGTGAATAAAGACGAGGGTTTGCTTCTAAGCACAGAGAATGCGTTTCCTTATAAATCCTCTGCGTGGGCTCCTAATGACAGATAGCTCATATTGTAGTCATAGAAGGAGCCGCATGTGCCCCTGGGCCTTATCAGTCTAGTAACACATTAGACGTGTGGGATGTGCCTTAATTCTCTACCATTCTCCGCCTTACATTTCCAAAGAGCTGGTACTCAGTGCTAACAAGGGCAAGGTCCCAGGTTCGATTTCTCATGGGCACAAATGATTATCCCTCTCTTATTCCGACACACAAGTATCACTGAACCTTGCCGACCCTGCATATTTTTTCTTCATGGACAAATTCTTGGAGAGAAAAGAGGGTCATTTCAACATCTGGGTCTCCGTGTTCCACTCTATACAATGAGAACAATAATAACAGATCCTTATTGCCTGTCTTGTAATGCCCAAAGAAGCATCTAAGAAAATAAGGTACATAAGTGTACTTAGTAAGCATTATTGAAACAAAGGAAGGAGGAAGGAAAGAAGGACAAAGAGAGGGAGTGAGGGAAAAAGGAAAAGCTTTGATAAGATGGTTTTAATAGAGCACCAAAGTGGCCTTTCATTGGTTAGGCCTACCTAATGTCCACCTGCCATTTTTTTGTTAACAGCAACCCAGTACTTTTTGTCTTTTGTCTTTTTAGGGCCTCACCCTCAGCATATGGGGGTTCCCAGACCAGGGGTTGAATCAGAGCTGTAGCTGCCAGACTACACCACAGCCACAGCAATGACGGATCCAAGCCACATCTGTGACCTACACCACAGCTCATGGCAACGCTGGATCCTTAACCCACTGAGCAGTGCCAGGGATCAAACCCGCATCCTCATGAATACTAGTCATGTTCATTAACCACTAAGTTGCAACAGGAACTTCAGCAACCCAGTATTTTTCTCAAGGAGCTACCTCTTTTCCACTTTGGGTTTATATGGCTTGACATATTCCCTAGATCTAGAGGGGGGGCCATATCCACAGTGATATGATAGTTTCATCTTTTGGACACAGTGATTATTTCAAGATTGAAATAGGCCCACATTAATCCAAAGCCAATTTCAGGACTTTTCCAAAGCAGCTGGACATTCTCCACAGACTTGGAAGTAAAAGAGCGAGTCGGCACTACCTCGGAACCTGAGTGCCCTGAGTTGGGAGCCTGCCTGAAAATGAAAACAAAACAGAACTGCCGAATCTAGAGATGTAGAGAACTCACTCCCAATGATATTGCCTGAGCGCCTGGATCTAGCTATACCTGAAGCTAATCTTTTAAATTGTCAGCTCTATTCAGGCTGCAAATTCCCCTTTTTTATTCAAATCCAGTTTAGAGCTGGGTTTCTATCACTGCGACTAAAACAGTCCTGATTAACATGTTAGAGAAAGTCGGAAAGAGGTTCAAATATCTCAGCCTTGCCATTGTATATCTTTCAGTCTATGCATGCAAAAAGAAAGAACAGAAGTTACACAGAGAACTCTTTTAAATCTTGACTCTACTACTAGTACTGTAACTAGTATTAAGCAAATTATTTAATCTCTCTGAGACTTGTCTTTGCATATGTAAAATGGAAAGACAGCTAACTACCATGTGGGATTACACAGAGAATTCAATAAAATGAAACAGTTAAGAGTGTGGTGCATGGTATGCACCCATACACTACTTCCCACATCCCTGACTACTTCCTAGAAATCCAGAGATGAGAGGGAATTGGCTATATTCTCAGTGATTGTGCCTTTGAGACTCAGCTCACATACCAGAGTCTCAGGTTCAGTTTTCCATCCGCTTGAGTTCCACTGCAGTGTGACTAACCAGATTACTGTCTCCAACCTGCTGCAGTTATCGTTTCATTCTCCATAAAACCCAGAATTCTTTCATCAGCATAAGTATTTTTTAAATGGGGTGAGCATGGGCCTCTGCAACAGAGAGAGTATCTGAGGTGGTTAGAAGCGCAGTAAGAAGGAAAAAAGAAATCTTTACAATCATTCTCCAGAGGGCTTTGTAAATGTGTGCATCTACTAATGAAGGCATAGATTTGTTTGGTCTTTTTTTTTTTTTTAATTTATTTAGTCCAAAAACAAACAGGGAAATCCTGAACAATTCAGGAGGCATAAGTAGAAGGAAGGAAGCCAGGAAGGAGGGAAGGGAGGGAAAGAAAGAGAGAGGGAGGGAGGGAGGGAGGGAGGGAGGAGGGAAGGAAAGAATCAGAAAGAAAGAAAGGCAATGAGGAACCTACACATATTGAACTAGAAACCAAACTCAAAGACTATAGCTCCTAATTTCTGTGCTTTGCCTGAGGTCAAGTCTACTGCTCTCCATCTCCACCAGTGAGCGCCTTCCTAGCCCAAGCCAGCATCTTTGCCCTCTCGACCTTGGAGGTGATATCTGCCAACCTGAGAATCTGCATCCCAAAGAGCATCCATAACAGTCTTAACAAAAATTTTAAAAAAATAACAAATCACAAGGGCCTATGGCATAGCACAGGGAAATCTACTCAATACTCTGTAGTAAGCTTTATAGGAAAAGAATCTGAAAAGCAATGGATTCACTTTGCTGCACACCATGAACTAACACAACATTCTAAGTCAACTACACCCCAATATAATTTAAAAAGTAATTTTTAAAAATTTTATAATATATAAAATAACAAATCAGATCACTCCCCACTTAAAATGACCAAATGGCTCTGGAAAATATATTGGCAGTTTCTTAAAAAACCAATATGCAACTACCATATGACCCAGCAATCACACTCTCAGGCATTTATCTAAGAGAAATGAAAACTTACATACACATAAACCTGTATGCAAGTGCACAGCAGCTCCATTCAGTAGGTGATAGTTAAACTGTGGTATATCCAAAATAGTAACATTGCTCAGCAATGAGAAGAAACAAACTATTTATACATCATATTGATACGAATTGATGTTGAAAAAAAGCCAATCCCCAAAGGTGATGTACTATGTTTCATACATATAACACTTTAGAAATGACAAGATTATAGAAATGGAGATAACTGATTGCCAGGGGTTAGGGCTGAGGATGGAGGTGAGAGAGACATGGATGTGTCCATAAAAGGGCAAAGCGGCCCCTTGAGGAGTTCCCTGGTGGCTCAGTGGGTTAAGGATCCAGAGTGGTCACTGCTGTGGTTCTGCTTACAGCTGTGGTGAGGGTTCAATCCCTGACCTGGGGAACTTCCACATGCTGCAAACATACCTCCCCCCCCAAAAAATTACTCTAAAAACAGTCATTTGGGAGCCCTCCATGCCACAGGGTCCTACATGCCATTGACAGCAGAGTTACCAGATGCTGAGAGAAGTGGGATGGGAGAGGCTCCTGGAGGCCAGGCCCTGCAGCGCAGGCCCTACCACAGGCTCCAGTGCTCACCTCACTACAGGCAGAGACTGTCTGGTGGGGGGAACTACAGCGATCCAACCCTTCTGTGCACAGAGCAGGGACAGAAGGTGCTGACAACCAGGGCGCAGAAGAAGGTAGAGAGAATATATATACAACAAGGTGAGAGACCACAATTCTGCAAGGGCTCCCCTAGCCAGGCAGCCTAGAGAGGAAGGCGATGAAGAAGAGAAGGAAAATCTAGGAGGGGAGACTCAAGGTCAACAGGTCCTATGCTATGTACTGGAGAGATAAGAGACGAGGCAGTCTAGTGTGAAGCATCCATGTGGTCCCTGATACTCTACCTGAGGCCCAGCAGGAAGGGACATCATTTGAGTGACCTGGCAGATGGGCTGGACAACCTGAGCAGAGTGATCAAAGCTAAGAAAATTTCGGGGGTTTTTTTGGTTTGTTTTTTGTTTGTTTGTTTGTTTGTTTGTTTGTTTTAGGGCCACACCTGAGGCATATGGAAGTTCCCTGGCTAGGGGTCCAATCAGAGCTACAGCTGCCAGCCTATGCCACAGACACAGCAACTCAGAATCCACGCAACATCTGTGACCTACAACACAGCTCACAGCAACGCTGCCGGATCCTTAACTCACCGAGCAAGGTCAGGGATCGAACCCGAATCCTCATGGATTTGTTTCTGCTGCACCACAATGGGAATGCCCCTCTTTTTTTTTTTTTTTTTCCCTGGCCACACCCACAGATGCAGAAGTTCCTGGGCCAGGGATCAAACTCCCACCACAGCAGCAACCCGAGCCCTAGCAGTGACAACACCAGATCCTTAATCCACTGAGCCACAAGGGAACTCCATCTTAGAGATGACAATCACTAGACAAATAATGTAGTCAGGGACCAACCCAGTAGCTACCATTTCCCTTCAAATGGAACAGGTCCATTTTTACCTGTATCACTTACTGGGCTTCTCTGATAAACACATGCTCTCATAGTCAAAAAGTGAAGGCACTGTGTGTAAGGCAGACCAAATCTTGGGCTAGCTTAACGGCAAAAGATTTTGAAAACATTCCATCATCTCAAGACAATATTTGCTTTAAACCTTTCCCACCTCTGTCTTTAAGAAAGATAAATAGAAGCAATGCACTGACATTCTCATTTTCAAGTCCCCAGTGGGTTTCATTGTCACAGTCACCCGGGGTTATCACGTTGCTTCCTTAACAATTGCTGGCCAGGCTAGGCCCAGAACAGGCTATCGTATGCTTCACACATCCCACTCCAATTGGAACAGAGCTGTCTCATTCTTCAGAACAGAACAAAAGCTGGTATTGACTTCTCGATGAGCAACAGTATTTAACTCTTATGCTTTCAGTCTAAGGAGCCCTGGAAGCTTCGGGCATTTTTCCTGGAACAGAGTAGGCATCCCTCTTTTCCTTGCACTGGGGATATGTGTTTCCATGGTCTCTTGGATCTGCAGCAGAAGCACCACTCATGAACTGAAAGGCCATCCTACAAAAAAGCAGTATGTCAGGTGCTTACCAGGTTTTCACACTCACCTAACATCATGCTTCAGTCTTTACCAGGACTGGCCATCTGATTCACTAAGCAGATAAATTTGGGGCAGAGGGAGGGAAATGGTAACTCCTAAGACATATATAAGATTCCAGGACACTCCAGTCCCTTCTCTGATATGCAGGGCTCCTCCCAGCAGCCCTGTGATACAGAGAAGGCAGGGATTTTCATGCCTATTTTACGAATGAGAAAACTGATTCAATCTCCTAGTTCTTGGGGCTCTAGCAAGCCTACCATGCTTCTCTGGAAACCATTTGGCTGTTCTGCCCCTGACATGAAGAGTTATTTGAGCCAAACTGATCAAAATGATTGTTTCCTTTAATCGGAGATAACTCCTGATTCAGAAACTAAAAACAGTTTGCTCGGAGTTCCTGCTGTGGCGCAGCGGAAACAAATCCAACTAGGAACCATGAAGTTGCGGGTTCAATCCCTGGCCTCGCTCAGTGGGTTAAGGATCCGGCGTTGCCATGAGCTGTGGTGTAGGCTGCAGAGGCAGCTCAGATCTGGCGTTGCTGTGGCTGTGGTGTAGGCCAGCAGCTACAGCTCCAATTCAACCCCTAGCCTGGGAATCTCCATATGCCACAGGTATGGCCCTAAAAATCCAAAAAAAAAAAAAAACAACCCAGTTTGCTCAGAGATAACATCATATGATAAAAAGAATAGTAACGAAGAGTGAATTAATTTATTTAAGGGTGCTCACCCTATCTTTCCACAAACCTCATGTTATTAAACTCCTACCACACAGTGAAGTAAATATCAGTAGCTTATTTTACACAAGCCTAGATGAAGAAATTGAAGAGCACAAAATTAGTTAAATCACATGAGACAACACAGCAAATAAAAACACACCTGGATGCAAGCAGTTTTACTGGCCTCTAAAGCTTCTCAGGCAGAGATGTTGAGAAGGGAGTACCTGTGTGTGCCCACAAAGGAGGCTGCCCAATTCTCCTTCTTTCCACAAATATATATTGAGCATCTGTTATGTGCCAGATATCAGTCTGCTCACCGGGACCAGAGCAGTGACAAAACCAAGGCTCCGCCTTCCTGAAGCTATCATCTAAATGAATATTTAGTCATGGCTTATGAATGACTATTATTTCCTACTATCCACTCTCCCCACAAAAGGAAAAAAAGATCTCCTTATATTCAGATCACAAAAGGAGAAAGTACATCTCTAGTCATAGTTAGATGTGAAAGGAGTAGTTCTTGATTTTTTTTTTTCAAAAAAAATGTTTTTGGCCACACCAGCAGCACGTGGAAGTTCCCAGGCCAGGGGCTGAGCCTGCACCACTGCAGTGACCCAAGTCACTGCAATGACAATGCCAGATCCTTAACCCGCTAAGCCACAAGAGAACTCCAGTTCTTGATCTTTTTCTTCCAAGGTGCTAGTTAAATACCTGAGTCACCACTCCATTCCTGACCATGACATAGACAAAGCAGGCCGGGTCTCCTGAACAATCGCCTGCAAGTTAGCTGAATCTTAACTGGTTTTTCTTTCCTCAAGGAAGCACAGCAGAATGCAAGAAAGTATTGTTATTGTAGGATAACTATGAATCCATAGATAATTATTTGCAAACTTCAATATAATTATTTGCAAACTGCAATACTTTAACTATGAATGGTAACAAATCTTTTGTGACCTACCTGAAGACATTATTCTGAGTCAAGTTATTATCACAAGGATTCCTGTCCTTGGAGAAAGGAGTAACTTACCAAATCATCAAAACCATGTGTATTGTATCAGGGATATATATAAACATCACATGTATTGATACCAGTCTGAAAATCCATGTAGCTTTCAGGATAATTTTGAAATTTCTCAGCTTAGCACACAATAGCAATCAATGTGAAAGGTCAGAAATGGGCTTCCAAATAGGAAGGGAGAAGAGAGAATCAGGAGGCATATAAAATCCTCCTCCAGCTTTACATGTATGCCTTCAACCAGCCTCATACATGGTTCATACAAGAAAGAGGCGTGACAGCAGTTACCAAGACTCACCAAGGCTGCATCTTTTTATTGTCCCCAGGATGTGGGAACTGAACATCTTGGGTGAGGTAAAAAAAAAAAAAATTTAAAAAGTGATACTTTTATTGGATTTACAAGATGTTTCCTCAAGCTGCACAGACTTAGGGCCCACCAAAATGAGTCAGGTTTCCTGCAGGAAACAGAACTGATCCCAGATCATTTAGATGATGGTATTTTAATTTAGGAACTTCTTACAGGAGTTGAGGCATAGTTTAGGGAACAACCAAAGATGACGGGGCAATAAGAAATAATAATGTGGAGTTCCCGTCGTGGCGCAGTGGTTAACAAATCCGACTAGGAACCATGAGGTTGCGGGTTCGGTCCCTGCCCTTGCTCAGTGGGTTAACGATCCGGCGTTGCTGTGAGATGTGGTGTAGGTTGCAGATGCGGCTCGGGTCCCGCGTTGCTGTGGCTCTGGCAAAGGCCAGTGGCTACGGCTCGGATTGGACCCCTAGCCTGGGAACCTCCATATGCCGCAGGAGCAGCCCAAGAAATAGCAACAACAACAACAAAAAGACAAAAAAAAAAGAAATAATAATGTGAAGTCATTAATATCCCTAAAGCCAAAGCTAGGATGCACCAGGCACCCAATGAGAGCTGGAGCCATGGAGGAAGGGTCTCCAAAGGATCTGGAGGGATGCAGTTCTTGCCTGAGACAGGGAACCAAAGCAGGAGGAGAGTCAGAAGAGACATTCCCCGGCCTACCTCTCACTCCACATATACTGCTGTGGCATCTCACTGGTCAAATCCAACTAGAAGCCAGCCAGTAAGGAAGTCTGGGTGATGTAATCTGCAAGAGTCAACTTTGCAGAGCACAGAACAGAGCAGAAAAGGGGAAAGAATACAACTGGGGGTGCCAATGCAAAAAAATGGGGTCAAGTTTACCCATCCTTCAAGCCGCATCTCAAGCCAACCTCTCCCTTCTCTCTGTATCCTTCCCTGACCTACTGGCCTCTCTCTCTTCCTCTCCACTGATTTACTGGTCTCCTCAGCAGCTGCTCTTTTCTCCTTAGAGCTTTTGAGCATGCCACGTCTTTCTCGCTTCCTTCTCCCAGTCCCTCTTCATAAGCTTAGCTTTTCCTCCTCCTTGGAGGCCCTTTAAACACCATTGCTCAGGAGACTTCAGGAGACCCAACATTTCAGAGTCCTGATCTCTAACAGCTACCAGAACATCACTTGAGATAAAATGAGATGAAGACAAAGGCCTCTTTAGGATGTAATGTGGAACTGCTGATGAGGGTGAAATGCAGCAGTAGCCAAAATTCCTTGTAACAAGGTGGGCTTGGTTGACAGCAGGACTTCTATTATGCTGAATTTAGGGCCAGTGCTGAATCACTCGGGACAGGAAAAGAGTCCCAGCCATGCCACCACAGCTCCTCTCCTCAGCCTCTCCTGCAAGTACCTGTTGAACAAATGCTCTCACAAGTAGCCACCTCGGGGGGCTCTACATTAACAGCCTGCCCACATTTCTAAACCCAGCTGGGGATGAGGGATGCTTGCTATGTGCTGCTTTAATGTCCCTCACTTCTCCATTGTTAAAATATGTCACACGTGTAATGATGTGATTAGCAGGCAACTTCCCCAGCCCAATACTGTACGATTTGGCTTTGTCCCTTCTCCTTCGAGAATGCATAGCTCTTAGAGCACTTCTGGGAACTTCCTAGATAGATCCTCAAAAATTATATTGAACACCATAGAGCAGAAATTAATACAACATTGTAAATCAACTGTACTTCAATTTAAAAAATGTTTTCAATTGTATCGAACAAAGAAAAGAATGAGCCCGGGAATTAAATAGAGAGGTGATATAGATGGGTAAAGATACTCGCACATATTTATATATATGGATGCTGGATCAAAAAATATAGTTGGAGTGCAATTTATTCTGTGCCAATGAGACACTACTTGCACTTTTCCAGTTCACTGCTAGGTATCTTCATTTTAAGAGAACCTTCACTAATCAGAATACTCCTAAGAAAAGTGGGAGGTCTTTACAAGTCCTAGCAGTCATCTGATAACCTTTGTGGTGGATTTCTAGCTCACTCTAAATCTACTTCTTAAATGCTCCTTCTTTTCTAAAAAACATCAGATGCGTTTGCACAGAAGGGGAGTTTTGCTCCTCACTCTGATGGGAAGCTTACTTATTTGCATGCGTATACCATGCCTACCACTTTTACCTCAGTCATAAGATTTTGAGATTGCGAATGTTTATATGAACTGGCATCGGAGAATGAAAAATAATGAAATTTACAGTTTAAAACCAAGTGCTCGTATTTTTAGAAGTCTGTTTAAGAAAGTTCTGCAACCAAAGTAATGCATGTGTTCACCATAAATGTTTAGCTATCAACGAATACACGCTCTTAAACCCTTAACTTCAATGAATGAAATAAGCCCAAAAAAAGGAAAAATAAGGAAACAAGACAATACCTAGAACTTCATCTTTTTCTAAAGAAAAGGACACTTCCCAACCTAAATTCTAAGAAAGAAAACAATTTTTTTTTAATTTCAGAGGCATTTCCTACTTTTATGCTGGCAATAGACATTCCAAAGGCAAATCTGCTTCTTAAAAAATGAGTTTGTATTAATGCATCTTAAGAGCATGAAGCTATAGCTCTGACTAGGTGACTGGCTGCAAACAAGAATGCAGACGGAAGCACTGTTTTCGGCATTGTAAACACGCTGTGCTCTGAGGCATAGAGGTCCTGGAATTTCACACTGAAGACTCTCTGTGCATGGCTTTCCTTCTTTCATTTTGGGCTGCAGTTAGCGTCCATGCTAATATCATTTCCCATTTCCCAGAAAAGAAATTAAAAGTCAGAAACAATTTAAATTACTTGAATCCTCCCCCATGAGAGGAATTTGTATAGCTCAGAAATGAATGTGGCTCTTTGATAGGGAATGCTTATTTGCTGTTGACAGCTTTTTAGTGAAAAAGATAGAAATCAGATTGAATTTCGACAGTGAGAAATTGAGAGCTTGTTCTGCCAGCAGGAGGCTGAGGCCTCTAATTTTACCTCTGCAAAACAAAGATGAACCAAGAGTATAATCTACCTACTTTTCAAAAACAAAACATAAAAATTCTTCATGTAACCTGCTTCAAAGTAAGAAAAATTGCACATGGGGCCAGCTCTGTTCTATCCATCTTGGTATTAATATAATAGCTGGACTGTATTCAAAAGCAGAGAGAATAGATTCCAAATTCCATTATACTCTCTTTTCTGAACTTTTCATTTGAACAATGAAGTAACCCCATCAAACTTCCTTAAACCCAAGGTCTGACAATCCCTGAATACCAAAATACCTCTCACACACAAAATTAAGTTCTACTCTACACGCAAAACAGTGATTGCCAAAGGTACGTTTTTGCAACAGCGGCGATAGACAGACAGCCTTCATTAGACCCTAGTAAGCTCCTAATTATATATAATAAATGCAAATAGACAATACTTGTTTTGTAATAGAAATAACATTTGACTTTGGTGCGTCTGTCAGATTCTTCAAAGATATTTTGTTTTCTAATATTCAGGCCTGAGACAAAGATGGTGTTTATAAATTTCACATCCCAAATGAAGTCTGAGGGGGAGGAACGTCATCACAGTTTTCTAAGTTAGTATATTATGGTTGTGAAAGAGATGTTTGCTAATAGACATTTTGAACATCAAGAATGTTTCTTGTGTGTATTACCTCAGGAAAAAAAAAATAGATGTTATTATACCATCAAAACACGGTTTCAACAGGCAATATCCCCTGTGCTCTCTTTTGTCCACTGAAAGAACAGAGAATAATTATAATAATCATAACAATAACAACAACTACTAAGCTGCCCAACAGAAAAGCATGTGATGTTTCAAGGGACAAAATTAAGCAAATACAAAAGTAAATATAATAAAAGGAAGCAGCACAGTATGTCAAAAAAAAAATCCAAAGCAATTTTAGAGATATAACGAGGAAAGGACTATATAACTATATCAAATACAGATGTGATATTTGACAGATACGTAAAAATAGTGTTACAGATACTATACGAATATTTCTGTTTTAGCAGGCCTCAGTCAACCACGTGTTTTCAGCAATTTTAAAAGAAATTAATTCCCTGCATATTTAAGCATTAACACTACATGCCTGCCTACCTAAAGAAAGTAAATAAAGCCGAATTGAGCTTATTAGTTCAAAATAATTAATTTTACTAAATTACTAAATTTCCACTGAGGGCTCATCCAGTTTAATTTGAGAATTCTACAGCAGAGAAAGTGAGTCCACTGAAAAGAACAAACTGATCTTCATTTCTGAAAACTGGGTTAATTATCCTGACAGATAGTCTCCTAAAAACAACCAGAAATACCAGCAAAATATATAGGAAGCATCCTTTTAAAGTGCGTTAGTTGGCCAGAAAGAAAATAATCCCAGATGGAAATATGACAATAGAGATGAAACAAAGAGTAATGGAAGGGGTTTTTTTAAAAAGGTGGATAAATCTAAATAAATATTTATAATAAAAATAATACAAATACATTGTAGTATCTACTATATACAGAAAAGTGTAAGGCAGTAACAGAATGGGCAAGAGTAAATAAATAGAAATAAAGTGTTCTACAGTCCTAGCATTTTTATGGAAGTGGTAAAAGTACTAAATTATATTACAGTGGGATAAATTAAGGGTATATATGTCAATATTTAGAGGAACCACAAAAAGAAACACAAAATAACTATTTAATAAGTGATGGAAATAGAATTTTTTTTTTTTTTTTTGCTTTTTAGGGCCACACCTGTGCATACGGGGGTTCCCAGACTAAGGGTCGAATTGGAGCTACAGCTGCTGGCCTACACCACAGCCACAGAACGTAGGATCCGAGCCAGGTCTGTGACCCACACCACAGCTCACAGCAATGCCGGATCCTTAACCCACTGAGAGAGGCCAGGGATCGAACCCACAACCTCATGGTTCCTAGTTGGATTCGTTTCCACTGTGTCATGACAGGAACTCTGGAAAAATAACTTTTAATGATTAACCAATAAAAGGTAAGAAATATGAGAGAAAAAAGAATATGACTGGTAGGATAAATAGAGAACAAATAGTAAGCCAGTTAATATAACTGTAAATGTAAATGGACTAAACACTCTGTAGATGCACCCACATACACATACACACACCCAATATCAAAGCAATGTACCCATCAGTGTTTGAGTGCAGCTAAAGCTACTCTTAAATACATGTGTTAGGAGAAAGAGATGGCTAATCTCCATTCCAAAGAGAAAATATTTTAAAATAAATAGTAGAAAATCAAACCCTAGGAAAATAGGGGAAAAGAAGTAACAAAAATAAGAGCAGAAATAAATATGAAAGACAAACATATCAAGAAAATAAGATATTATCAACATCTTTTTGTTAATAAACTAAAATTTTAGATGAAGTAAAAACTTTTCTAGATAAATACCAAACTTAAACTAAAAGAAATACAGGAAGAAATAAGAATTCTGAATAGTTTTACATTAAAACTTAAAGAAATTAAATCCATCAAAAAATTTTCCCATAAATAAAATTTCAAATCAGATAATTTGCCTAGTAAATTCTTCTAAATATTTAAGACAGAAAGAATTCCAACATTATATAATGTTGCCACAGAACAGAAAAAAAAATGGAGAAAACCCCCAACTCACTTTATAATACCAGGGCAAGCTTAACACCAAAATGTGATGAAAGAACTATTTTTTGATGAATATAGACACACACTCCTGAACAGAAAAAAACTTAACCAATATATAGGAAAATATATTACAACCAACTTGTGTTTCTTCTAACAAGGTTGGTTTAGCATTGAAAAGTCAATGTAAGGCACCAAATTAAAATAAAATGAGGAGTTCCCGTCGTGGCGCAGTGGTTAGCGAAGCCGACTAGGAACCATGAGGTTGTGGGTTCAGTCCCTGCCCTTGCTCAGTGGGTTAACGATCCGGCGTTGCCGTGAGCTGTGGTGTAGGTTGCAGACGCGGCTTGGATCCCGCGTTGCTGTGGCTCTGGTGTAGGCTGGCGGCTACAGCTCCGATTCAACCCCTAGCCTGGGAACCTCCATATGCCGTGGGAGCAGCCCAAAGAAATAGCAAAAAAAAGACAAAAAATAATAATAATAATAATAAAATAAAATGAGGGGGAAATCTACCATCATTTTTACAAATGCAAGAAAGGCACTTAATAAACTTTAAATTTACTTTCATGATTTCAAAGCAAAACTCTTAGCAAATGAGAAATAATAGAGAGCTTTCTTTCTTTTTTTTTTTTTGTCTTTTGTCCTTTTAGGGCCGCATCTGCGGCATATGGAGGTTCCCAGGCTAGGGGTCTAATTGGAGCTATAGCTGCCAGCCTGCACCATAGCCACAGCAACACCAGATCCAAGCAACGTCTGTGACCTACATCACAGCTCACGGCAATGGTGGATCCTTAACCCACTGAGCGAGGCCAGGGATCGAACCCGCAACCTCATGGTTCCGAGGCCAGAGATTGAACCCGCAGCCTCATGGTTCCTAGTCGGATTCATTTCCGCTGCACCATGATGGGAACTCCAAAGAAATAACAGAGAACTTTCTTAATCTGACAAATGACATCTTTTACAAAATCATACTTCAGGAGTTCCCATTGTGGCTCAGCAGTAATGAACCTGACTAGTATCCACAAGGACGCAGGTTCAACCCCTGGCCCCACTCAGTGGGTTAAGGATCCTGCATTGCCATGAGCTCTGGTGTAGGTGGCAGACACGGCTCAGATCTGGCATTGCCGTGGCTGTGATATAGGCCCTAAAAAGACAAAAAAAAAAACAAAAAAAACCATACTTCATATATTTCCATATAAAAACTTCATACTGGAGTTCCCTGGTGGCTCAGCAATTAAGAATCTGGCATTGTTAATGCAGCAGTTCTGGGTCGCTGCTGTGGCACAGGTTCCATCCCTGGCCCAAGAACTTCCACATGCCACAGGGACAGCCAAAAAAAGCAGACAAACAAAAAGAACTTTCATACTTCAAGGTGAAATATTTTTTAAATTTCTCCAAGATCAGGAGTGATAAAGCAATGTCAGTGCTTACCAATTCTACTCAACATTTAATAATGAAAAAGTACCTAGTCCAAGCTTTAGCATTAAAAAAAAAAAAGACAAATTTTGAAAAGAAAAATTAAAAGTATCATCATTTCAGGCTATACGGTTGTAAACATAGAAAGTTCAATACTCTCTGGACAACATATAAATGTCATAAGTGATTTTAGCAAGAATTCCTGATGACAAGATTGATATGCAAAATCACTTTTATTAATAAACACCAGAAACAAAAAGAAAATTATTTTCAAAAAATATACAAATCAAAATATCTTCCAAAAAATCTAGTACCCAAGAATATATCTAAGAACAAATGGCTAGGAGTTTCCATTGCAGCGCAATGGAAACAAATATAACTAGTTTCCATGAGGATGTGGGTTCGATCCCTGGCCTCCCTCAATGGGTCAGGGATCAGGCATTGCCCTGAGCTGTGGTGTAAGTCGCATAGGTGGCGCACATCCCAAGCTGCTGTGGCTGTGGCACAGGCCGGCAGCTGTAGCTCCAATTCCACCCCTAGCCTGGGAACTTCCATATGCCGTGGGTGCAGCTCTAAAAAGCAGAAAAGAAAAAAGAAAAGAAAAAAAGAACAAATGCCCAAGACTTCTGTGCTAAAAATGAGAAACTATTATTGAGGGGAAAAAATTTAAAGAACAAAAAGATGTAACCAAAAAAATGGAAAAACAAAGATGGGAAGAAAAAAATCATGTTTAAAGATGTCATTGTACAACTATAAATGTAATAACATTCACTGAGTTAAACAAATGATAAAACCAATAATGGAACCGCAAATACTGTTTCCTTTTCATTTGACTATTAATCAAAACCTGGTATATCATCAATTTTCTGGGCTCTTATACTGTAAAATGCTTTCATAAAACAAAAAACAAAAAAAAATAAAGATGCAAAACTCAATGATCTAAATTTATCAATTCTCTCTAAAGAAATAAATTTATTTTCTAGTTACCTGCAACTTCTCTTTTTCTGCAGACACGAATGGAGAAAACTACCTGATGGAAGAAATAAAATAATACATTTTTCCCACTGTAACCCCATGATCAGTAATTTATAGAAGCATCCTCTTAGAAATAATACTTGATTTTTAATTTAATCAATCAGACTCAGGGTTGGAAATCATATTAGATTCCTATTACACCCTGTGCTGGATTTTCCATTTAAAAATTACAAATATACATATACACTTGTATATGATTTAGGGATGAAAGGATCCAATGTTCTTGATCATTTCTTAAAGCAGTAATACAGGGTTGGGAGAGCAAAGGCATCTGAGTTCTGAGTCTTTTCTTAAAAGACAAGACAAGAATAAACAAAATAAGACACTTTGAAAAACACATTGTATCTGGCTTTTTCTCCCTTTCCAATTCTCTACTTGCTTATTACCAAAAGGCATAACGCTTTTTTTTGGAGCAGTAGAATTAAACAAAAGGCAGTCATGTTTCTCCACAGATTTCCCCATGTTGTCTCACCTCAACTTTTAATTAAAATATTGTCAGTTGGGGATAAGGAAAACAAAATACAAAGGAAATTATAGACAGAAAACAAACAAACAAAAAAGCATATTTCACCACAGCATAAGCTATTAGCACTTTCTTAGCTATTTGGCCATCTGAATTTAAATCACATGCTGAGCTCCTAGGAGCCACCAGCATCCAAGTCTTTAGAGAGAGGGAGTCAACACCAAAGCAGGAAAACAGAGCAGATGCCCTTGTGAGTGAACCCAAGGCCAGAGCTAAGGAGAGAGCACCAGTCGGTCTAGGGTAAATCCACACAGGCCTGAACCTCCTCACGAAGGCCCCCATGGCTAATCCAGCCCCTTTCAGGGTTCACAGACAAATATGAGTACCCAGGAAAATAGAAGCCCTGGTTTTGGGCAAAGGAGGAGGAAGAGAAATGAACTGTGACCAGGGAGTCCACTGGTCATAATTCCCACATGTGATTGGGACGTCATGATTCCGACAATATCTGGAAGAGCTGATGAGGAGTTCCAATGCAGCAAGAGTCAGGCCTGCAGCCCCCGATCACTTCTCATTGACACCCCCTGAAACTTTCCAGAGAACACGAGACTCTCCAGAACATTTTGAAAAGCACTGATTTGGAGCATGACCGTTGCCCGTGCTTAACTTTCTCCAACATGCCTGAGGGATTTAACTTCCTGTCGGTCCTGCAAGTGGGTGACCAGATTTCAACTGGCTCAAGATTTCCACCTACTTTCAATCAACAAAACTAACGGCATATACGTCACCTGGCTTTGATTCCCCAGTTTGGTTGATCTTGAAATATCACATCAGAAAAACATGGGTTCTTCTAAGGCATTACCAAAAGGAAGTTAAAGAGTGTTTTGAAACATCTACCATGTCAGGAGTGCTTTAAACACATGGCTCGTTTCGTAATTTGGACGAGATGAGTATTACGTCCATCGCTCCCATGAGACGGCTGATCTGGATCATGCTGCTTAACTTCTCCGAGCTTCAGTTAATGAGGAATCACACTTGGATCTGAAGTCATGCACACACTCTACACACAGACACACGCACAGACACACACACTTCCCCTACAAATGACAACACACCAGGGCCCAAGGGAACAAAAGCATCTCTCTAGCTCTTTTTAAGCAGGCCAATTCATGTACTAAAGTTCAACTAAAAGAGAGGTGATGAATGTGAGCTGATGATTGGGTGTAAGCTTTGGTTTAAAGAGGACCTGATTCCTGTATCAGGGCTCTTGGTGGAGAACAAAACTGACTCTTGTATGTCAAGTCATATTTTTTTTTTTCTTTTTAGGGCCACACCTGTGGCATGTGGAAGTTCCCAGGCTAGACGTCAAATCGGTGCTGCAGCTGCCAGCCTACATCACAGCCACAGCCACAGCCACAGCAATGACCGATCTGAGCAGTATCTGCAACCTCCACGGCAGCTTGCCAAAACACTGGAGCTACCCACTGAGCAAAAAAAAAAGCCACTGAGCAAAGCCACTGAGCAAAGCCAGGGCTTGAACCTTCATGGATACTAGGCGGGTCCAGTAACTGTGAGTTCCTTTCCCTGTCCCCACCGTCAATGAACAAAGAAAGTCCAACCCTGAAGAGGTCGTGAGGCTGCTTGAGAGAAGAAGGGCATTTTAGCAGAACTGGAAAGCATCTCTCCAGGGAAGCTTCAGGTAATGGGCCACATCCACTGATAGCTCAACACCAAGAGTAACAAGCACCTCCAGTTACTTCCAACATTTTCCTTCCATCATGTTAAAGGGTAAGTGACACCAGCGACACAGAGGCCATTTTATGGGCAATTTTCACAAAATGCCCTGAGCCGGTGCAATAGCAGACTCTGAGGTGATGCAAAGTGATGCCAGTCAACGAAGAAAGTATATAGCCCACTGTTCAGTGGTACAGTCTGGACTCTGAGCCCACCACTGTGTAAACGGATGTGGTTGAGGGGGGACGTGGAAGGAGTCACTGCATTGTAGAAAGTTAATGCATCTTCATATAATTTAAATAAGCTTCCCTGACCCAGGACTGGATGCAATTAGAAAAGTCTGGGAAATGTTGCTAGAAGTAAAGGAGAGACATTGCAAGCAATGGTGCTGGAGAATTTCCAGAGGTACCTTGGCCCATAATGATTTTATGATTCTGGGGAATCATTTATTCTAGATGATGAGCAGCCATAAGGATAACTAGAGAATCTGTGGAAGGAACCTTTAAGGATAATTTAATAAACCTACTTTAACAGCGCACAGTCCTCTCTAGCACACGTTTGCCAAGTGTTAATGCAGTTTCCAACTGAGCATCCCAGTCACCCATTCAGTCCTCCAACAACCACACGGCAGAGTATGTTTCCTTAGGACAGACTGCAATCTTCTTCCCTGTATTCAGAATCCACTGTTTCTAGACCTCACTGCTGGGGCAATGAAGATGCACCCTCTACCCTCCAATCTTCTGGTTTCTCACCCCTGAAAATGTAGCAGTTCGACACTCTACCTAAAAGACCCCAGAAATGCTTATTTTCAGTAGATAACAAGGGCTGAGGGACAGTGAAATTTTCATTACCCTTGCTTTTAGTATTTTACTTCTATTACTCATTCTCCACACTGATTAATTTTCTGACAAGCCATATTAGATTAATGTTACAAATACACTCATCAATGAAGAGGGACAGACTTCAAACTTATGGTTTCCAAAGGAGAAAGGCTGGGGGCTGGGGGTTTGGGCTGGAAATGCTGTAAAATTGGGTTGTGATGATCGTTGTACAATTATAAATGTAATAAAATTCACTGAGTAATAAAAATAAATTTTTAAATAAAAGAGCAGGACAGACTTTACTGAGGCCTCGATATATGTGCTTTAGGCACTTTATTATTACTCTTATTATTGCTACTTTACTTAATCCCCTTTTCTACCCCAGAAAGAAAGTGTTGTTCAAACCATCTATGAGTGAGCAAATTTAAACCAGTCTAAGGTCACACATCTAGAAAAAGTCAAAGCTTTTCCAAGGTCAAATCCAGCTCTGCCTTCTCTAGAGGTCAAACTCAAGTCCACCCGTTTCTTAATCTGTTCTTGTTCAGATGAGCTATAAATATAATAGGCAACTCAGGTTGCCCAGGCTTGGTTTAATCTTCTTTTTTTCTTTTCTTTTCTTTTTATGGCTGTACCTGTGGCATATGGAAGTTCCTGGGCCAGGAGTCAAATCAGACAGACAGCATCAGGTTTTTAACCCGCTGAGCCACAAGAGGAATTCCTTTGTTTAATCTTTTCCTGAATCAACAAAACACTGTGACATACATCCATTAAAGGAACTCAAGTATTTTCTGACCTTCAACCGTTTGGTGTGCTCAGTCTCATACATGACTCTATCAAGGAGAAAGGAAAGGGAGAAAAATCTGAGTGGGAGGGATGGAGAAAGAATCTGCCCCTGAAGAATTTTTGATGGAATTAGGAATTTGAAATAAACAAACTTAAATTTAGTTAGAAAAAATTACCAGACATAACATGATAAAGTGTTAAGTAGTATGGGACCCCACACACTCCAAAAGCACAAAATCAGTACAGGAATGGAGTCGTGGGGGGCTGCATGCAAGAGCTAGAATTTAAGTCAGTTCTTATAGGAGAAGTCAAATAAGGATAGGCAGGCAGGAAAGGATACGAACTGCTGTTATTCAGTATACTGGTCAGATTTTTATTATATGCAATAGGAACCAATTCTAATTTATGCACAAAAAAGACCTTATTGGAAGGATATACTATACCTTACAGAATCAACAGAAAGCAGAGCACAGAGCTAGGAAAATGAGCAGGAACCAAGGAAGGCCAGCATAAAAGCAAAACACAGCCAAGGTCATTTGGTAGGATGAGTCTGAAGACTCCATCCTGACCTGCAAACAAAATAGTCCCCAGACAGCTGGTGCCACGACAAATGACTCTTGACTCTGTGGCTGCTATAATCCTGAAATTCTACATTATTCTTCACTATTTGGATAACTCTTTTAGTATTAAAAACAAAAGTGCAGGAAAAGGAGGAGGGAAAAGGAAGGGAGGGAAGGAAGAGGTCAGGGCAGAAGGGGAAGAGGAGAAGGCACACAAGGAGAAGAAGTCTGTATTAAGAGTAGATTCCATAAAATAGTGCCCTGAATATACAAGTAGAGAAAGAAAAATCCCCCCAACTCTACCCAACCACCTTCAGTTTCTGAAATGTGAGGCACTCCTATACTCTACACAAGAGAGAACTTATTCTAAATAGAAAGTTTGAGGAGTTCCTGTTGTGGCTCAGTGGTTAACGAATCCAACTAGGAACTATGAGGTTGCGGGTTCGGTCCCTGGCCTTGCTCAGTGGGTTAAGGATCCGGTATTGCCGTGAGCTGCGGTATAGGTCGCAGACGCCGCTCGGATCCCGAGTTGCTCTGGCTCTGGTGCAGGCCGGCGGCTACAGCTCCAATTAGACCCCTAGCCTGGGAACTTCCACATGCCGTGGGAGCGGCCCTAGAAAGGCAAAAAGACCAAAAAAAAAAAAAAAAAGTTTAAATCCCCTACCACCCGCTTCAAATAAAAGTTGCAAAAGGCCTTAAGACTTCAACAAGTGTTCATTCTACTTCATAAACTAAGAAATTGTGCCCTTCACATATAGTTAAATAATATTTTATACAGAATACACATGGATTTTAAATTATCTAAAGTTTGATTTTAGTGTTGGGTGTATTACAGAATAGACCCAATTCCTGAGTTCCTTCTTGACCACAATTCTATCTTTTCCAGGAGCCCTCTCACTGAAAGAACTGCCACATGGAGCACTTCCACGGGAAAGTTAGGAAGCTTGAGATCTTAGGAAAGCAGGTTCCATTGATATATCCCTAACATAAATAATCCTCCGTCGGAGTTCCCACTGTGGTGCAAAAGGATCCATCACAGCCTCTCTACGGCGGCAGGATGCAGATTCCACCCCCGACCCAGCACAGTGGGTTAAAGGATCAGTGTTGCCACAGCTGCAGTGTAGTCACGTAGGTCGTAACGGTGGCTCAAAATGCCACAGGGTGGCCAGAAAAGAAAAAATAATAATAATTGTCATTTTCTGTCAGTAAGGTGCTAAAATTATGGAGACTGAAGCGTAGAAACCAAAGGGAATGTAAAAGACAAACATTTTTCCATCACTACAGACTGGCTAGTGATAGCTCAGCAATTCATATGTAAAAATATATATAGTGCGACTAATAGGGTAAGAAATTAGATAAATAAGATAATTGGATAATTAGATTAAAATTACTAAGATCCTACTCTGTGCCTATCGCTGTGTCAGACATTTTACATGAATAATTTTGTCAGCAAACTTGTGTATGTGCCCTCATTTCTGGCCATTTATTTCATCTCTTTGAGCCTCATGTTACTCACCCATAAAACTGGAGCAAATGTTCTTGCCCAGATTATCACACTGGATTGTTACACAGATCAAATGAATGAGTGAATGTTAGAAGTGTTTTGGAAACGTAAATGCAGGGGATCGGGCTGATGACAGTCACATTTGATGGCTCAACCCCCCGTCTGAGCTCTCGAAACATTCAGGGCAGTGTTCTGTTCTTTGCTTTGCTGCTCCTCTGAGAATCCCGGCCGGGAAGCACACTTTTAAATGCAGCTCCGCTGGCTCCAAGACACAGATCTACTCTGTAAAAGATAAATTGAAGCTTGTTCCTAAAAGTACACTGGGAGCTACCCTGGGAGAAGACTTATCAAAGAGAGGACATCAAGATGTCACTCGTTCTTCCCATCTGCACCTGTGATTGAGAAATATGTTTTCTTTAATACAACTTGCCATTTGAAAAGAAAATGACACAATGAGATCACTTCCCTTTATCATATACATTATGCCGTAGGGTACAAATTTGATCTCAGACATTCTGATTTATGCCAACTGGTGTAGAGTGCCCGATGATGGAATTAGCCACCGTTATTCCTAGGAGACACAGCTAAGATATAGAGACACACACATGCATGCGTGTGTAGAGATATATATGGACACATACACATACACGTATGTATGTGCGTGTAATCAGTGAACTCCCTTGCTCAAAAGTACCCCAAATTTCCCATCATTTTAAGATCCACAATCTTTACCAAGGTCTACAGAGTGGCCCTTGATCATCTCTCCTGCTGTGTTTTCTACAGTTTTCTCTCAAACGGCCCCCTGTTCCTTGAGCACACTAAGACTACCCCGTCTTGGATGCTTCACTTTATGTTCCTTTGATGGGAAATGGGGTTCTCCCCTGTGCTGCAGGGTTCGGTCCCAGCCAGTCTCCCCCTCAGTGTCACCGTCTCAGACACGTTATCCCACATCCTCCTGAAAAGAAGACCACTGGTCACACTTCCTCCTCACTGTCATTTTCCTTCATCTCCCTTATTACCACCTGAAACTACGTCATCTAACTGTTGACCTGTTTATGGTCCATCTCCTCTACCAGGATAGAAGTTAAACAGGGCAGGGGCCTCACCCGGCATTATTCCAGGCACTGAATGCTGTGAACAAGGTGGACAGTCGGTAAGTATTTTGGACAAAAGAGTCGCAGCAGCGATCCAGGTGGGAAAAGTCTGAGCGCACATCCTCATGTCTTTCTCTGCCCCCTAATCTCGGTTCACTTCAGTACAGCCTCTCAGAAACCTATATTCCTTTCTTTCAAATAAGGAGGTCTATACGTACTTCTGAATTTATTGGTAGATGAATGCCGATCTCCCCACTAGGGCTGTGAGCGCCATGAGAACAGAGGTCGCACCTCTTTTTTATTTAGCTTGGTTTCCCAGGTCCTTACAATGTGTGTCACATATAACAAATACTTGCGGATTGAACGAACGTGTGTACCAATGAACGTGCGACCCAGCTACGGCATGTCCAACGGCTGAACCTTGCCCTCCACCATTTAACAGAGCAAAAGCTTCTTCATGAAACAATGCCTTTTACTGAAAACAGTCATTCATTTCTGTCATACACCTTCGTTTGCAATCTAGGTGGCTTGGAAGCATGATACGAAAAAGAGAAGGGATTGGTATTTAGACAGACCTGGATTCGAAACCTGATTCCCTTACGGAGTAGTCTCACCTAATAATTTATATACAACTCTCAGAATTTCACTTACAAGGCTGAAATACCTATACCTATGTTTTAACACTATGAAATCAAAATACGTTCATGTCTGTATAATCCAAATATATCATATTATTTGGCTCCTGTGGTCCAGCCTCTATGACATCTGGCCATAAAATGAAACTCGAGAACTATAAAGGGAATCCATTCTTTACATGCATTTCTTTGTGATTTTTGTTGTTGCTGTTTGTTTGTTTTGTTTTGTTTGCTTTTTAGGGCTGAACCTGCAGCACATGAAGTTCCCAGACTAGGGGTCAAATTGGAGCTGCAGCTGCCAGCCTACAGCACAGCTACTGCATCATGGGAGCCAAGCCACATCTGCAACCTACACCACAGCTCACGGCAACGCTGGATCCTTAACTCACTGAATGAGGCCAAGGATCGAACCCACATCCTCCCAGACAGTATGCTGGGTTCTTAACCTGCTGCACCACCACAGGAAATCCATGCATTTCTTTTTTAAAAAATATTTGAGGGGTTCAAATTCCAAATTTACAGTCGCCTCTCAAGCTTCTCACCACCAATTTTCTATTCTCAGGAATTTTGTGGCCACTCCAGACGCTCACAGGACTTTCTCAAACTTCCCAGACCCTGTAATGCTTCTCTTCTTTCATCTCTTTATTATTCTACTTTATTTTGGCTTTTCATGGTGCTCTCTCATTTTCCTTCTCACACCTTTGCCCTCCCTCACTCAATCTATTTCTCACATTTACCAATGAAGCTCCAACTGCCAAAGACAAAATAAAACAAGCAAAAAGCTCATTTGGTTTGCAGGAATCAGGGGAGAGTAATGCAAAAATGTACATAGTAAATTTTATCCCTCAAACAAAGACAAGGAAAAGAAAGCAATGCTTAGATTACTCACCTAATAAACACTGGAGCTAAGGTTAACCCTCAGGTTTGATTTCAAGGACACCCTGGGAGACTCTGAAACCCCAAATCTGCCCCCAAATCAGGGTAATCTGAGACCACATCCCAAGTGATGAGGCAGGATGGAGAAAGTTTAAGCTGCTTGGTTCTTTTCTGCCCCTCTTGGAGGGATCTAAGTAAAGGAACATGAGCAGCGCTCACATACATATTTATATTTACTCCTTTCAACTGGTGGCCTGCAGAAAGAGAGCTCAGTGGCAGAGTTTGATTTAGCTGCAATCAGCGCGTTGCCGTGTTAGCTCTGTTTAAAAAGGGCAAGCTACGTCTATCTGCTCCAGCCCATTGCGTGGTGTGCCAATTTGGTGAGGTTTATCATCTGTCTCTAATAGCAGTGGGCCCCAGAAATGGCACAGAGCAATTTTCTGCTTTCATTTCCGCTGCACTTGAGAAAAATCTGGGGGCAATTTTTTAGTCTGCAGCAATATTTCTTAATGTTTTTATCTCTTAGAATTGCTGTTTAATTCTCTCCTTGACTCACTTTGAAAGTTTAAGGCCGAGTCGACCATTTGGTGGCTCGGTTCCAACCAGGTTCAATAAAAGTGGAGTCAGGGGGCTGAGCAAGGTGCCTGAGGTAAAGGAACTAGGGAAGTGAGTCAGTTTGACCACAGGGCGATTTCTGGCTGAAAAACACAGCCACCTTCTCCATCCTTTTATTTGGTGCAGATTTTCCTGCAGAATCGTTTCTTTGACCGGCATGTGTTCACTGCCTCAGCTAGTGGAGGTTACTGGGAGGATGTGACTGCGAAGTGACCAGCAGGCTGGACCTGGGCAGCAGGAGGCTCCTCACCCCTCCTGTCCCACTGGAAAGTGTCCTCCACTTGCCTTTCCCGCACTGAAAGCTGCCCAAGGACGTAGCTTGAGAGAGTGATGTGCTGTCGAGACCAACTGGACCACATAGGTGACTGAGCCCCATTAAGGCCTCTACATAAAGTTTAAGATTCTGGCGGGTGGGTGCAGAGATCTACTGGTCTTGTACCACCCAAAACAAGCCCCACCTGTAAGTCCCTTTACTTATTAAACCTGCCACCATCAACCTAAAGCGGTTTGCCTCTTTCTTTTATCTCTCCTTGCCCTCCATGTATGGGGGCCAATTTCAGATGACAAGCTCCCAAGTCTGCAAACTAATCATTGGAAAGCCAGCCAGGAGACCAAAGAAAGGGGCATAAAGGCAAAAAGGGATATTGCGGGAAATCCAAAGTTAACTATCAACCTCTGTGTGGGGACAGATGGCCCTTATGTGAGAGGCGTGTGGACACCACATGAGTACAGGATGCCTCGCCAACATCGGTCGGTCTAATGCACTCATTGGAGGAACTACACAGAGCGCGCCGAGGCAGAGAAGGGGAAAGGGCTGCTGTGCAGTGGGCTGGCCTCTCCTGCGGCGGGTCAGCCGGCCGTCGATGCCCAACTGGAGGCCGACGCTCCACTAGAAAGTTGGAAGAAAAGCTGAGGTAAGAGCAGGACGTGCTCTGCTGGCTTCGGGGCTGGCAGTCAAGGTGGGAGAGCCGAGTGCTGAGCTGGAGACCTTAGCCTGCAGTCCTGCAAAGCTAGGAGGGTGCAAGCCACCCTGGTTAAAGGTCCAAGCACAGGTAACAAAGCCTGACTGGGACACCAAGAGGTGGGATCCCCGGGAAAGGGATGAGAATGAAGAGGAGGATGTTATGGTGACAGACAAGGAAACAGATGAAACAGCCACACTGACAGACTCCTAATACAAAGGAAAGTAAAAGTATAGCAACCACAACCCCAGAAAGGGAGCAGCCCCCAGTTCAGGTGAGAAAATACGGTCCCACTGAGATCATCGCTAGAGCTGCCAAATTCCAGCAAAAGGCCCAGGAAGGTGTCCAGGCACGGTTCGTGCAGCTACAGCATCGGGGCGGTGATGGCATCCCTCTGACCAGGTGGGAAGCAGAGGGCCTGAACGACATGACCACACACCTGCCCGTGGGCAGCACCCGCATGGCGCTAGGAGGGTTCAGGGTTCTCACCCCTTGCAGATGGTCCCAGGAATGGACGTAGCGAAGGCTTTTGTCAGCAAACCCCTAGCTGCTGAATCACAGATCAATTTGTTTTCAAGTGAGAGGTGCAAGAATGGACCTTTCGAGTACTTCCCCAAGGTTACCTGGACAGCCCCATTTTATGCCACAGGGTTGTAATCCAAAACCTGTTCCCCTTCTCCTTCCTCAATTCAATAAAATGAACCCATTACACTGATGATATGATGTTAACAGGCGAAGCCTTGCCTCTGCTGTAGGACACACTGCAGGCTTTGCTGGAACATCAAAGGGAGAGGATGGCCCGTGAATCCACAGCAATCCCCCAGGCACCACCATGAAGTTTTCTGGAGATCGTTTGGTAGGTAAAACGCGTGCTGTCCCAGAACCTGCGCTTAAGGAGATGAAAGCCTATCTAACCCCCAGGAACGTGAAAGAGCTACACAAAGGGATTTTGAGGTTTTGGAGGACATCTATTCCCCACCTGGCACATCCCTATACCTCCAGGTGAAGCGCACATATGGGGCTGCAGATCAGGGCAGCCAGCCACCTCTGGGGAGGCAAAAGCCCTGTAAAGCAGATTAAAGCCCTGGGCGTTACAAGGCAGGGCTACCTACCATTTGAGTCAGATGTGTCTGGAACCCTGGAAGGTATGGGTTGGGCACTGTGACAGATCAAACAAAGAGCGAGAGTACCCCTAGGTTTTTATGCCAGCTGGAAGGGTGCAGGAGCCTGATAGAACCGTCCTCCCCCCCGCCCCCAACACACACATACACAAAGCAACAGCTCTTACAGTGTACACAGCACTCCTCCAGGTAGAGCATCTCACAGAGGAACACCCCATCAGGGTAAGAACTTCCCTTTCAGGAGTTCCCGCTGTGGCTCAGCAGCAATGAATTCAGCTAGTATCCCTGAGGATGCAGGTTCGATCCCTGCCCTCGATCAGTGGGTCAGGGATCTGGTATTGCCATGCGCTGTGGGGCTCAGATCCCACATTGCTGTGGATGCAGCGCAGGCTGGCAGTTCCATCTGTGATTCGACCCCTAGCCTGGGAACTTCCATATGCCACAGGCGCAGCCCTAAAAAGCAAAAGCAAGAAAGCGAGAGAGAAAGAGAAGGAGAAAGGAAGGAAGGCAGAAAGCAAGGAAGAAAGGAAAAAGAACTTGCCTTCCTATCCATCGACCCACCTCTGCCATGGCTCAGACTCCCACTCTGACTAAGTAACGTGCCTTATTTGCAGCAGAGGAGCACCCTGTCCGCCAGCCCTCTGCCTCTAAAATCGCAGGTGTTATTAGGTGTTGTAGAATATGTCATCCTCCAGAGGCCCCTGGCCCTGTTCCTACTGCAGCCTGAAAAGAGCGAGAATGGGGGAAAGCCCTGCAGTCGCCTGGTGCACGGATGAATCTTGTCGAGGCATCCGTCCACATGGACGGCAGTTGCTATTCAGCCCAATAATGACACCATCTGGAGGGAAAGAGCAACAAAAAGCAGCAGCCAAGAGGCTGAACTCGGAATGGTTTGGCTGATGATTGCTCCCGAGCCCTGGCCGTTAATCCTTTGCCCCGACAGTGGGGCTGTTCTAAAGGGATTAACCCTGCGGTTTAGACAACGGGAGGCTGAGGGTGGATGACCATGAATAAGCCCTTATGGGTCAGGAAGCATGGAAAAACCTCGGGGTTCACCCGCAAGAGCCTGAGGCACTCCTCCCTGTCTTCCACATCCCAGCTCATACGGCACTGACACCTAGCCGTCGGCAAGCTGGTGCCCTAGCTCAGGTATGAGCCTTTGCACTGATCCGGTGGCAGACACAGCAGGAGACGTGCACAGAGGGACCAGCCACCACAGTGCCTTGATGGAATGATGTATTACCAAGGTTGCTGGATTGCCTTGAAATACCGTGACTTGGTTAATGCAGTAACAGCATGTTCTGTGTTCCTGCAATTGCCAAAGAGGTCTGGGGCCACCCACGAGCGTTCCCGACAGCTGGGGGATTGGCAAAGTGATTATATTGGCCCCCTCCCTTTGTGTGAGGGTTCTAACTAGTCCTTGGTTTATATGGACACTGTCTCTGGTCTAACCCAAGCTTTCCCCTGTTGCCATGCAAACCTGGCTGCCACCGTTAGGGGATTAGGGAAACTGAGTGCCATAGACGATACCCTCAGTGAATAGACAGTGATGGGGGTCACATTTCAAAGCTACAAGTCTGACCAAAAAAAAAAAAAAAACCCACATAATTTTGAATAGAGGTTCCATCTCCCCCTTGAATCCACAAACAGCTAGGTTGACAGAAAGGAAAAAAATGGAACATTAAAATAGTACATTAAACTACTAACAGGTAATACCTTGGCCTGGTGGACGAAAGCACTGTCCTAGGCTTCAATACATTTGAATGATCACCCAGCCTAGTGCCCCACATACCAGACTGAGAACCTATGCCAAGGCACCCAATACTGTAAAGGTACAGAAGGAGTTCCTGTTGTGGCTCAGTGGTAACGAACCCAACTAGTATCCATGAGGATGCAGGTTCCATCCCTGGCCTTGCTCAGTGGGTTAAGGATCCGGTGTTGCCGTGAGCTGTGGTGTAGGTCACAGCCTGCATTGCTATGGCTGTGGTGTAGGCCAGCAGCTGCAGCTCTGATTCGACCCCTAGCCTGGGAACTTCCATATGTCGCAGGTGTGACCCTAAAAAGGCAGAAAAAAATTTTTAAATAAATTTTAAAAATAAAGATACAGAAATCACAGGAAACAGCCACTGCCTGGCCCTCATCATGTATCAGTGAGCTATGCTGCTGAGAACACCAAGCCGGGGGAAAGGAGTTATTTACTGGAATTTGCAATGGGACATCCCACGAGATGGGTGAGTTACTTCACATCCCGGGTAAAAGAAAACTACTCAGTCTCCACTGGGATCCCCCTGTCCTGCTACGAAGTCATTACATGGGGGGTGGAACTCATGCCATGCAAAGAGGATAGAAAATAGAGGTCCTGGTCTGAGACATCCCACCCCCCAGTTCACCTCGTCACACCTGACAGTGCTGACTCCCCCCAGCCAACACGTGTGATTTGCACAACCAGGTCAAGTTCCTAAAGCTGCAGCCACATTGACATTTAAGGATTGGGCCACAGTGTAATTCTTCTTTTTGTTTGTTTGTTTGTTTGTTTTATGGAGGCACCCATGGCACATGGAAGTTCCTGGGCCGGGGACTGAATCCGAGCCGCAGCTTTGACCTATACTGTCGCCTTGGCAACACCAGATCCTTTAACCCACTGCCCCAGGCCAGGAATCAAACCTGCACCTCTGCAGCTACCTGAGCTGCAGCAGTCGGATGCTTAACCCACTGCACCATGGCGGGATCTCCCACAAACGTAATTCTTATCAAAAGGAAGACCTCCCCATACAAGTTGCTACGAAATTATCTGTCTTTTTGACCTAAGGCTTCTGCTGCTCCTCCAGTGTCCGTCACAGGATGGGTGCCGGATGGATATCCTTTCCACAGTGTGCCCACACATGCCCAGCCAGGAAATCAATCCAGCTGCTGGGCATGTGGGCCGCTCCCCCTCTCTAGCTCTTCAAGATTGTCATGGTGAGTATGGCTGCTCCAGGAAGGGGACTGGAACGCCCCAACGCTGTACAGTAAGAAAGAACAAGCTACGACTCGGACTCTTAATTCAACTGATTTACCAAGACTGATCCAAGAGCCTGGCCTGTGGCACATACCGTCAGTAATACAGGGCATGGTGTTCTTTTCCTACTGATCAAACCACACAGGCGGCCCATCACACTGCTGACCAGAAAGGTCCCAGAAATACCACCATCGGAGCTATGAGTGGCTATGCTCCGATTCAGAAGGGGTTTATGTGGTTTGCCCCAGGTTATGGACATTTGGCCACCCAGGCACCCTAATGTTAGGAACAGAAAAATCGCTCTAAACAGAACCAACCCAACTGTACCAAGAATATGAGATGGGTATCCCCGAAACCGTGTCATCATCCTGTCATATTAAAGGATAGTGACTGGTTTGGCAGTGACAGGTCGTACCTCCCAGGTCTTTGTCAAGTAACCCTGAAAGGGACTTGATGTCGTGAGGCCCAAATCTTTGGCTGTGGCCCACCCGGACGGCTGGGCTGCTGTCCCTCGGGTTTTCCCTGGATCCAAGGGGAAATCCTCCCACATCGCAAGGGCCAACGTCCCTCTCCTCCAGGCCAGAGGAGCACGTTCTGCTTTCCACAGGTATGATCATTTGGCTCCTGCCTTTATTCTAGTCGTTGATCCGGAGGGTGTTACAGTACACATGCCCTTACTAAATCCACCTGGCAAGCCTTAAATCAGAGCCAGCGAAACCCATCCTCACTGAGCGCTGAGATGTCCCTAATGAGAAACACTGTCCTCCAGAACAGGATGGCCATGGACATCATTGCTGCCTCACAAGGGGGCCCCTCTGCAACTGTCCAAACAGAATATTGTGTGTTCCTACCTGATGAGTCTGCTAATGGATCACCTTTATTAAATAACAGAAAAACACAAATAAATGTCCCGAGCAATCTGACCTCCAGTCTAGGGGACTTAAAAAAAAAGTAGTGATTTGGATCATGAAGCTCCTGGGGAAAAAAAAAAAAAAAAAAAAAAGGTCACTGATTTTGGGAATTGTCTTAATCTGTGTTTTCTCTTACATGTACCTGTTTTGTTGCTACATCTGCCTCTAATGCGGCCAGCAGCTGCCCAACGAGCCAGCTCCAGGCTAAGGCAACCTCTCACTGACCCCTCAGGTGCACTGCAGAAGAGGAGGAGAGATGAGATTACAGGAGCCCACAATGAGGGATAAGGCGTTGCAGGAGGTCAATGAGAGGATGCGACTGCCAGGGGACCCACGAGCTGGACCCAGGCAATTGGAGGCTCTTCACCCCTCCCTTGTCCTTGGGCTCCACTTGCCTTCCCCACCCTGGAAGCTGCCCAAGGACACAGCCTCAAGATGCTAAGGTGGCACCGAGACCATCTGGACAGTATGTGTAACTGAGTCCTCTTAAGGTCTCCATGTATGGTATTAGCTGTTTGGCATACGAAGACAAAATTTTGGCATGGAAAATTTGGCTCATGGCATAGTCACAATTGAAGATTTGCACCCAAGGACACAGAGCTTTAAAAACCAGAAAAGAAACTACTCAGAAATTTATCAACAAAAGGATAGCTCTATTACACTTTGACTGGAAACGATCTACTTAGAGCACCCAAATGTGTCATCTCTTCTTGGCTATTTTACATTCCCATTTCGCAACTGTGAAGAGAAAGAGAGAGAGCAGAAAATAGTGATTGCAAATAGGCTGATTAGCTTGACAACTGCAATACAGCCTCTTAGGCATGACACTCCTGCAAGCCTCTTCAACAACCCCATGAAATTTGGAACATCGCTTGGTTCCACTACCTACAGGGAAATACAATTCTCGTCAGGAGTCACCCGCGGCTGATGCAGCTGACAAATGTTATCTAATCAAGTTTCTAAGCGTCTCAGACAGGTGCCTCTCTCCCCCAACCTAGGAAATCACCCTGAATAATTCATTATCTAATATCTTTCTCTAAGCCAACATATCTGAGGGGGGGGGGGGGACAAAAAAAAAACCCTCACATTGTGGTGCTCTCTATGGGGGAAAAAGTTAGGGCTTTAGAATTCTTAAATTCTCATGGGAAACATCACAACACTTTTTTTTTTTTCTGTTAAAAAAAGTGGTATCAGGGAAATGCAGGCCTTACTGCTCCATTACCCACTTCCTGGCTGATTTCCACTTCCACACCTTGGCTCTATCCGGCTTCTAAAATAATCCTCTCCATTTGCTAAGCCTCTTTCCAAACCAACTTCCTCTTTCTACCCTCAGCTTCACCGCGGATGTGCACACACTTGCTTTGCGGCTCCTGTAGGTGGCGCCTCAGATCCTCCCCTGCCCGGTCAGCTGGGAGAGTCTAGGCAGGCTTAGGGCTCTTTTTCCGGTTCAGCCTCTGGTTCACACTCACACCCTCACTTCCCATTGTCAAGACTGGAAGCTGGTCTGCTGTCGTTTTAACCCTTCAGATCTCAGACCCGGCAGGCACGTGATATGCTCCCATCTCCTTAGGACCCGATTCTAAGCTGCCTCCTTTCATCAGTGATTCTCAAATGTTAGTGCACACCTGGAGAGTTTGCGAAAGACACAGATTACAGGGCCCACCGAAGAGTTTCTGATTCTTGTCTGGAGAGGATCAGAAAAAATATATATATATTTTTTTTTCTTTTTTTCTTTTTTGTCTTTTCTAAGGCTGCTCCCCCCGCATGTGGCGGTTCCCAGGCTAGGGGTCTAATCGGAGCTTTTGCTGCCGGCCTACAGCACAGCTACAGCCACAGCAACGCGGAATCCGAGCAGCGTCTTCGACCTACACCATAGCTCAGGGCAAAGCCGGATCCTTAACCCACTGAGCAAGGCCAGGGATCGAACCGATAACCTCATGGTTCCTATTCATTAACCACTGCATCACGACAAGGAACTACCCAGAAAAGATATATTTTAAAACAAGTTCCCACGTGATGCTGATGCTACAGGGGGATCACATTTTTAAAAACTTCCAAGTGACATTACTGTTACCCACACTGTCTGTTCTGAAGAATTACCTGGGAATGCCTGAGGCAGGAAATGCAGTTTCAGACTCCCTGCCCTGTGGATTCCCATTCAGTAAATCTCTAGTTTTTACAGGCTCTATGGGTGTTTATTATAAACAGGCACGCTGGAGCTTCTGAGTTGTCAAGAGCAAAGAGTAGAACTAAACTGACAGGTTTAGTATAATTATGATTTGGGGTTAGTGGTTGATAACAGGTAAAGAACATCTACTAAAACAGATGAATGACATTCTCAGACTTAGCACTGATACATTTGACTCTTCAGCAGCAATTGCACTAAACTCTAGGTTAAGAACAAGGTTTTGTGTCTTTCCTCCCAGATTTGCACAGTAAAGACTAGTCGAAGGGAAGAGGGGTGGCAGAGACCGAAAGGGAAAGTGCTTAAAAAACACCCAAGTCTGGAGTTCCCGTCGTGGTGCAGCAGAAATGAATCCGACTAGGAACCATGAGGTTGTGGGTTCGATCCCTGGCCTCACTCAGTGGGTTAAGGATCTGGCGTTACCACAAGCTGTGATATAGATCGCAGACGCGGCTCGGATCTGTGATCTGGTGTTGTTGTGGCTGTGGTGTAGGCTGGCAGCTACAGCTCCAATTAGACCCCTAGCCTGGGAACCTCCATGTGCCATGGGTGCAGCCCTAAAAATACAAAAAGACAGGGAGAAAAAAAAAAAACAAAACCTAAGTCGGGGCCCAACTTTTAATAATTCTGATGTAATTCGGCAGGGGTAGGATCCAGGCACCGGTACTTTTAGAAAGCAGTCTAGGTGACTGCAATGTATACTCAAAGTTGAGAACCACTATGATCTACTGTTCAGAATTAGTATCTGTTAACATGAAGACAGAAGAGAACTACCAAGGCTCTACTAGCTGTATTGTACTACATGTGTTTCACTGGGCAAGATACTTAATCTTTCTAAATTTTCATCATCTATAAAATGAGGATAAAATATCTACTGCATTCAGTTAGTCATAAAGAGTAAATGAAATAAAAGTATCCATTCACTCTCTCCTTCGACTCTTTCAATCACTATTTCATTCACTCAACTAATATTCATTGATCAACCACCACATGCCAAGCACTGTTATAGTCCATATGGACAGAGCAGTGACCAAGGCTGACCAGCACATCCATGCCTCATAGGATTTGGCAAAGTCCTGGAAATACAGTACATGTTTGATAAATGCTTATCACGACTGTTATCCAAGCTGAAGATAATTATGGTTACCTGGCCAACATGAAATGATAGAATGGAAGGCAACATGCTTTATGTGTTTCAAAGGAAAGTTCAATTTAATCATTATAGTTGTAGCTATGGTTGTGATTGATATTATGTTAATATGACCAATATTAGAAATTTGAAGATTTATGATTTTTTTCCCCTTGTTCTGCCCATAACTCAAAGGACGACACAGCCAGGGGTAACAGGACAGAGGAACTGAAGAGGATCTTAGAGATCTTGACCAGAACTCCCTCCTGGGGAGTTCCCGTCACGGCTCAGTGGAAACAAATCTGACTAGCATCCATGAGGACGCAGGTTCGATCCCTCGCCTTGTTCAGTGGGTTAAGGATCTGATATTGCTGTGCTGTGGCGTAGGCCATCAGCTGTGGCTCCAATTTGACCCCCAGCCTGAGAACCTCCAAATCCCATGGGTGTGGCCCTAAAAAGACAAAAAAAAAAAAAAAAGAACCCCTTCCTGGGACTGGTGAGAATGCCACAGCCCTCTGAAGTGAATTCCCTTCTATTAAACTTGTTGATTCTTACAGGTCAGGCATGGAGTGTTTTCCATTGGTGAATACTCCACAGTGCTTGGCCAGTGCTTACAGAGTGTAGATTCTGAATAAATGTTGACTACGAGAAGTGAAAAATGTATAAATAAAGGTCAATGGTATTCTTTGCTCAAGGAATGCACACTGAACATTGGGCAGCCAAATGGGCAGCTTTTCAATTTGGTATTTTAAAACATGACAAAAAGCCTATAAATATCTCATTGTCTCTGAAAAAGCACCAGACGTCAGCACGGTACAGTATTAAATAAATTTTATAACAAATAAGTCTCTTTTCAATGTAAATTAATAAATTTCCTTTTCACATTATTTTTAGCTCTCTAGGTCCTTAGCCTTTACTTAATGATGATGCACTCGATTAAATAAAATGAAAGAAAAATGAAAGTTCTTTCAGACATTAAAATGAATAATGAATTTAGACTTAATCCAAAAGCAATTTAACTTTAAACATTCATATGAAATTAAATGAGCCATTGAATTTGCTATATAAGCAAGCATTAATCTTATCAGGCTATGAAAACTAGAAAGTTATACAGTGACCCATTAATTTCAGAGCCTAATACAAGGTCTGTTTAATGCCTGCACTTCATTAAAAAGTCTTACTCCACAACGTAAGTGCTTTTTCATAAAAGTTTAAACCCCAATTCATTTTTTTTACTGCTCCAATCATGTGATAATTGACGCTTGACAAGATTATGGCTGCAAATCTAAATATGGTATGCAGGGTTGTCGTGTGAAACAAATTTTGCTCATGGCCAGCTTCCATCAAAAAAGAGAACATTTAGGGAGTTCTCATCGTGGCTCAGCAGAAACGAATCTGACTGGTATCCATAAGGACGCAGGTTCGATCCCTGGTCTCGCTCAGTGGGTTAGGATCCAGCATTGCCATGAGCTGTGGTGAAGGTCACAGACACGGCTCGGATCTGGCATTGCTGTGGCGGTGATGTAGGCTGGCAGCTACAGCTCCAATTCAACCCCTAGCCTGGGAAACTCCATATGCCCCAGGTACAGCCCTAAAAAGACTATATATATAGAAAACAAATGGCTGCGTGGGGCAAAAGCTCTTGTGATCAGGTCATAGGAACATATATATAAAATTGGCAGGAATGTGAGCATCAGCTATTATAGTCTACTCCCCCTCCATCCAAGCGTGTGTGAACTGGTTTATAATTCAACCATTACGTGGATAGATACCGTTACATGGAAGCAAAATTATTTCATAGAATTATACAAGCCAAAAGCAGCATTCCAGTACACACAAGTCATATGCTATAAGCAGACATAGTTCAATGTGGAAATCAAGCAAAGCATATGTTTATTTTTATACATTTAAAATATTTCCTAGAGTTCCTATCATGGCGCAGCAGAAACAAATTCGACTAGGCATCATGAGGTTGCAGGTTTAATCCCTGGCCTTGCTCAGTGGGTTAAGGATCCAGCGTTGCCGTGAGCTGTGGTGTAGGTCGCAGACGTGGCTTGGGTCTGGCGTTGCTGTGGCTGGGTGTAGGCTGACAGCTGTAGTTCTGATTTGACCCCTACCTGGGAACCTCCATATGCCATGGGTTCAGCCCTAAAAAAGGAAAAAAAAAAAAAAGAAAAAAAAGAAAAGAAAAGAAAGAAAACCTATCTCTGCATAGACCAAGACAAACTCCAAAGAAAACAAATGGCTGTGTGGGGCAAATGCTCTTGTGATCAGGTCATATGAACATGGATTTCAGCATGACTGACCCACCACAACAGAGGGAAGATAAATGCCCCCCCCACCCCCCGCCGGGGAGGCGGGGATTAGGTGGAGTACATCTGTACGATGCAACACTATGAGGTTAGAGTTCACTATCCACTTGTACCATATTTTGAAGTGGATAATGAACTGTAATCTCATCCAAAAAAAAAAACAGAAACAAAAACAAAAAATAAAATATTTCCCTATATAAAAAACTGAATCATGACTGTATCAGAAATGTTTATATCCCAAATTTAGGTTCCATGTGCAATAAAACGTGCAGTTTACAGTTGAAACTGTAGTTGAATAAAGGATAAAGAAAAAAGAAAGAAAGGGCAACAGTGTTGTACTTAATACTTTACATAATATTTAGCCAAAATGCAAATCTACAATGCCATCCTACATGGCATTTCATTAATCCGTGCTGTAAGATACGGGGGAAAGAGGACAACAAGTAGAAAAAGTGAAATATATGTTTGTCACTGGTAGGCAGGGTCACTATCAATTTCATTACATGCCATATGATAAACCGATTAATTATTTCATAATAATAAAGAGGGAACCAAGGAAGCAGAATATGAGAGTACGAACACAATGGAGTGGACCCACGTGTATTAATTATTTTATTGCACTGGGATTAGATTAAGAAATTATATGGGTTACATATTTTAAGCTCTCATTAATAAATATTAGTTCTTATGAGAGACTGGCTAATAATTCACCAGTGGCTGATATTTGAAATGTACAGCAGCAAATTTAAATAACAAAGTCTATTATTAATAAAGAAGGATTTTGTGGTGTAAGAGAGTAAATCACTACAGAAATTTTTTTAACCAAATAACCATGGTTTACAATATAAATCTCTTCATCCTTGGGCTGATACTCAAGGTCTATATGCTCTGTCTCCTAAATGCAGACTATGGGGGCAGGGGAGAGGGGTTCCTGTGTTATTCATTCAGCATTGTGGCCATTCACATCACTTGAGATGTAATAGTTTAACCCCATCTCTGCATTTAAGCACCTCCCCAATCTAGTGCATAACTGGCTGCCACGACAACACGGCCACCTCAAGACCTGCTCCCACCAACCCAGAGGCTTAGGCCAGTCCCAGGGCTGCAGCATCCAGCCCAGCCCGGCAGTCCTCAGGAGAAGCTAGAAAGGGGCTTAGCAGCAAAGGTATGTTTTATTTCTTTGTGCTCACCACAAAACTCAAAGCTATTTTCACAACTGAAAGTATTCACAGACAGCACAATACTGTAAATCGACTGCACCTTAATGAAAAAAAAAATTTTTTTTAAAAAAGAAAATATCCACAGACAATTGATGATGGGTACCTTAACGTTTCAAGTTCTCCTAAAAAGAGAAAAGAAGGTATATAACATTCCACTTTGAATACGGATAAATGTGAGCTTGGAGTTTTAAAAAAATTAAATAAGAGGAAGAGTTGAGCATTGATCACGTTTCTAAACATGATTTCTGGGCAAATTATTACTAATGAAAATTAGAGAACTGAACCCCCTTCATATTTTGGAGAAGCTCTCCTTTCTCAAGTCTTAGAAGTTACCATTTTTTTCATAAGTTAGTCAGATTTGTTTCCCATCATTTGCAACCCAGAACTCTGAGTAGTGTTTTAGGTCTTTAATATTCCAATCCCCATTGCTAATATTGGGGCTATCCCTCATTTCATATATAAAAATAGGCCCAAAATGTACTAAAGACCTAAATTAGGACCTGAAGCCATCAAACTCCTAGAAGAGAAGAGAGGCAGGACACTCTTTGATCTAAATCGTAACAATATATTTTTGGATCTGTCTCCCAAAGCAAAAGAAACAAAAGCAAACATAAGCAAATGGGGCATAATTACACTTAAAAGTTTTTGCACAGCAAAGGAAACCATCAACATGCAAATACAACCTACTAAATGGGAGAAAATATTTGCTAATGGTATCACCTATAAGGAGTTAATACATAAAATACATGAAAAGCTCATATAATTCAGTATCAAAAAAAAAAAGAAAAAAGAAAAACCCAATTTAAAAACGGGCAGAATGGGAGTTCCCATTGTGGCTTAGCAGAAATGAATCCGACTAGTATCCATGAGGATGTGGGTTCGATCCCTGGCCTTGCTCAGTGGGTTAAGGATCTGGTGTTGCCATGAGCTGTGGTGGAGGTGGCAGATGTAGCTTGGATCTGGCATTGCTGTGACTGTGGTGTAGGCTGGCAGCTACAGCTCCAATTCAACCCCTAGCCTTGGAACTTCCACATGCCGAGGGTGCAACCCTAAAAAGCAGAAAGAAAAAAAAAAAGGGCAGAAGACCTGAATAGACATTTTTCTGAAGAGGACATACATATGGCCAACAGGCACTTAAAAAGATGCTCAACATCACTAATCATCAGGGAAGTGGAAATCAGAAACAATAAGATATCACCTTATACCTGTCAGGGTGGCCATCGCCAAAAGTCTACAAACAACAAATGCTGACAAGGATGACAACAAATGTGGAGAAAAAGGAATCCTTGTACACTGTTGGTTGGACTGTAAATTGGTGCAGCCACTGTGGAAAACAGTCTGGAGGTGCCTGAAAAGAACTAAAAATAGAACTACCATATGATCCAACAATTCCACTTCCAAAGAAAGGGAAAATACTAATTTGAAAAGATACATGCCCCCAATGTTCACAGCAGTATAATTTATAATAGCCAAGATATGGGATCAACTCAATTGTCCATTAACAGATAAATGGATAAAGAAGGTGCATTGTGTTTGTGTGTAAGACAGAATATTACTCAGCCATAAAAAAGAAGGAAATTTTGCCATCTGAAACAACATGGATGGACCTAAAGAGTATCATGCTTAGTTAAATAAGTCAGACAGAGAAAGACAAATAGGTATGTTATCATTTATATGTGGAAGCTACAAAATAAAACAAAAAATCCATAACAAAACAGAAACAGACTCACAAATATAGAAAACAAACTAGTAGATAACAGTAGGGAGAAGGAGGAGGGGAGGGGCAAGAAGGGGTATAGAATTAAGAGGTGCAAGCTACTATGTATAAAATAGATAAGCAACAAGGATATACTGCATAGCATAGGAAACTAGAGAGTTTATTTTATAATAACTTTAAATGAAGTATAATCTGTAAAAATACTGAATCACTATGTTGTACATCTGAAACTAGTATGTATTTTAAATCAACTATGCTTCAATAAAAAATATAAAATAAACACAAATATTTACAGATAAATAAATAAATAACTAGGGATATTATTCCCTGTGCTGCCTATCTCGTGGGACTGCAGGGGTAAAAGGACATAATAGAAATAATGTTTATACTTGAACTGACAGCCTTCCACAATAGTCTGTTCTTTCCTCTTAACACTGTCTGAAAACTTTGAGGAAGTCCATTCCTAGTTTTTGTAAAAATGGAAGTGCTTTGCTCTTAAACTGTTTTTTGTGAAGATAAGTGAGATCACATATGTAAAAATAACAATTGCCTAGCACATTAGAAACACTCAAAAACATTTTTCTTCTTTTTTCCTCTTAAAAAGAGAAAAAGAACCATCTGATTTCAAACTTTATGAGAATCATCAACTTCCAAAATCATAAAACTCAAGAATAATCAAAGCTATATTAAGAAGGAGAACTGACATGCCATTGATAAGAACATGGAAACCTAGTCACACCTTTCTAGACGATAGTCACACTTTTCCAGCTGTGGCAGCTGCAATTTATGCCACACCTGTGGCAGTGCCAGATTCTTTAACCCACTGTGCAAGGCTGAGGATTGAAACTATACCTCCTCAGCAACTCAAACTGCTGCAGTTGGATTCTTAACCCCCTGAACCACAGCAGGAACTCTTGGAGTTTCTTAACCTCTTTGATCCTCAGTTCCTTTATTTGTAAAGGAGGGATAATTACGGAGTTACCATTAGGATTGAAATACACAGTACATGTGGACATGGTTTATGAACTCTTACATACTATGCAGAGACTATTTATCATCAATATCATCGACAACCTAATATTTATTGAGAGGTATCTGATCTAAAAAACCGTCATATGCATACACACACAAACACACACACGTACTCATTGATTTTACTTAACCACTATAAATATACCAGGCAGAAGATAAAACAAGTATAACTATATGGCTATTGATTTTTCTCCTGACAAAATTCCCAGCAATGAGAGATGTTGCCAGACATGTACTGGCCCCCTGCTCAAGACTGACAGGCCAGTGTTGCTAGGACGCCAGCAAAAACCAGGAATTAAACCAACAGAGCCATGTTAATTTCAAGCTTCATTAGAACTTGGGCAAGCAAGCTTATGGAGACCACCTGAGAACAGGCTACACTTTGCCAAGCACGCATTCACCATGAACCACACTCTGTGTTTACCACGGCAACACACCGCCCCATTATCTGATGAACATCTTATCTAGCATTCAGATTTTCTATTGCATTTGTCTTGAATCTTATCCCAAATTAAGATAATCAGCTGAAGATACCATATTTGCTGGACTGTATCCACCAAAACTTTAAAATAATGAACTAATGACTGATAGAGATAGATTGATCAATCAATCAATAAATCAATCATACCTGATAAACCTTTAGCTACTTGATTCTAGGAAATTTTATTCTTCAGTTTGCTCCAAATCAATGATTCCTTTAAAAGCATGAAGGCCCCTGAGAAAATGTACTTCCAACCAATATAGCTTAAACAGAACAGTCCTTGAAGGCAGCTCATTAGACTTAACAAATTTAGAGTGGAAACAACTTCCTTAATGTGGAAAATCATAACTAATAAGGCAAAACCATGAGGAAATTTTAGATATTTTTTCATTAGTCTTTCTTGGAGGTATCATAAATTATGTATTTTTGAAATAAAATTATTAAAATAACTTTTTCGCAAGTCCCTCTTAAACACCCAGGTTAAAGGTACTCTCATAAAGATCATCATTTGAAAAGGATGTGTTAATCCAAGATTAAACATTCAAGAATGCTACCAGGGAAAACACCCATGGTGAGAGCTGAAAGGCTGGTAAAACCATCAGACCGTGAAGCAATCTGATCTCAAGTGAAAGGGTCGGGGGGGGGGGGGGGGGGGTCAAGGCATCCTAGACTGTCACGCAGTCAGGAAGTTTTCACAAGAGCAACAGGGAGTCCTCAAGCCAAAGTCACCATCAGAAGAGTCCTGTGTCTCCTTGGAAGGAGCCTCCCTTGCTTATCCCTGCCACCGCATTCACTGGCCGGGAGCAACTGGTGACAAATGTCCTCTGAACACATGAGCTGCTACGGATTTCAAAGCACAGCAGACTGTGCCCTTGATCAATTACACTTAGAAGTTTGCAAGGCACAATCTCATGGCTGTCACAAGGGATAAAATACATATTTCCAATTTAAAATGTTTATATGTGGCATATATATATATATATATCCCTTTTATTTATTTGATTGACATGATGATTAATGTGGAAAACCATTCCAGAGTGGTTAATAAATACAGAGACAGGGGGCATTCTCATTTGCTCCGTATTTTCAGCTACTGTATTTCATAAGACCTGTTCTTTGAAGCAATGATTTGGCGACTGAATGAAACATACTCTCTCCATCTCTCTCCCAGCTTCATAAAGAGAAAGGACTGTTAAAGTATTTTGTCAATGTCTGGGACACAATTGGTCTGTGTTTATCAATGGGCAGAGTAACTATTGCATTAAGCATTAACTCATGGGTGTGGCTCAGTCTCATCTTTCAGATCATTGCTCAGTGTAGCTGGATTGGTAAACTGACTACGAGCCTGAAACCTCAGGGTTCCCTCATCATTGATTTATTATTGCAGCATAAGGCAATAAGGTCCTCTAGTCTAGATGTGGGATTCAGAGAAACTAGTAATCTCATTTAAACCTAAGATATATGCTCCAAACCTGCCTTCCCAAATGCTGCTCTGAGGATCCTAAGCCCTGCTCTACCTAACAGTGTACTGTGGCTCCATTTCTTATTACTCATTGTGTTCACTTCTTCTGCAGGAATTTCAGAAAAGGAAATTCCTGGGTCCTACGGTATAATTCCATTTCAGTACAAACCAGACTATAACTTGGTATTACACAAAGCTTCATTTCTAAATAATATACAAAGACTGACATCAGCAACCTAGCAGACTAAGAAATCCCAGCCCTCACTCCCACGCAAAACTAGTGATAAAGTCAATTATCCATGGTCTTGCTCTGGGACAACTAGGGGGCTGCAGTGACCCAGAGGCCCACAAGGACTGGGAACAGCAGCATATAAAGGAGCAAGAAACACCCTGCCTGCATCTCCCCACCACTTATGCTGGCAAGTCACTAGGAGGGATCTTGTGGGTCATGAGTTCCTCCCATGGGGGAGAGGGAAAGTGGGGTATCTCGGAAGCCTTTGCCACTGCTAATTGCAGCAGCCCCAGCTACTATCACAGAGAACTCCCACAGTCTTCACGCACACCCTAGCTACTGGACCAGCCCGGAGCCAGGGGTACTGTGCTCCCTGGACCTGGAGCAGCCAAGAGCCCTTCCCCCTTGGAGTCAGAGGTCCTGTTCCCCCCACTCCAGTCCCGGTGAGGCCACAACCCCCATGCCTGGCAACTAACATCCACCACGAAGCATGTGCTCATGCACTGGTCCTGGCACCCACTAGTGCCACCACACATGCATAACACCTAACTGCTAGACCAGGCACCTTTCCCAGCTGCATGTGCATCCACAAACCCACTAGACCCAACCCGCATGCTGCAGGCTGAGACTGCACCCCTGCATACCCCAGAACTGGCATCCTCACACATCCTCCAACATGGATCCAGACATGGAGTCACCACTCACCTCACCTCACCCAGCTGACATCCTTGCACCAACCCACGGGGCGAGGCCTCTCCCTGCTTTGGCTAGTCTTTAATGTTTGGAAGGGATGACTACTTCTTCAAATGTGAAGACAATACAAGACTACAGGGAACATAAAAAATCCAGGGAAACATGACATCACCAAAGGGACACAATAATTCGCCATAACCAACCTCAAGAAATGGAGATCTACCAATTGCCAAAGAATTCAGAATAATTTTTTAAAGATTAGTGAGCTACAATAGAATACAGGTAGACAACTCAATGACATCAGAAAAATAATGCTTGAACAAGACAAGTTCAACAAAGGGACATCATAGAAAAGTAATAAACAGAAGTTGTGAAGAAACGCATTTGAAGTAAAAAAACATAACAGAGAACACACATAACAGCAGACTTAACCAAAGAAAGAAAAAGAGAACTCGAAGGTAGGTCATTGGAAATTGTGGATTTTAAAATCCAGTCAGATACGCTAAACCTTTGGATTGGGGACTTTCATTCATTCACATGCAAAGAAATTATGGATAGGTGATGACATACTATTCCCAATTTGCCAACAGGTTTGTCTGTTTTGCTATTAATTTATTCCCTTCTTCCACTCTAGCTGTCTTCCTTTGTTATTTGATGGTTTTTATAATAATTTATTTGATTCTGTTCTTTTTATTTTTTATTTTTTTTTTTGTCTTTTGTCTTTTTTGTTGTTGTTGTTGTTGTTGCTATTTCTTGGGCCGCTCCCGCGGCATATGGAGGTTCCCAGGCCAGGGGTTGAATCGGAGCTGTAGCCACTGGCCTACGCCAGAGCCACAGCAACACAGGATCCGAGCCGCGTCTGCAACCTACACCACAGCTCACGGCAACGCCGGATCGTTAACCCACTGAGCAAGCGCAGGGACCGAACCCGCAACCTCATGGTTCCTAGTCGGATTCATTAACCACTGCGCCACGACGGGAACTCCCTGATTCTGTTCTTTTTAATCTCTTAAGTATCTCTGATACAGGGGGTCTTTTGTGCTTACAGCAAGGCTTGCACAAAATACCTTGAAGGTATAATCATCTAGTTTAAGTTAATAACAACTTGACTTCATTTGCATTCAAATCTGCACTTTTAACTTTAAACAAGTTTTTCGTCAGCATTTACTTCTTCTTATATTATGTATCCATTAATAAACTTTTGTGGTTAAAATTATTCTATTTTTGCCTTTTAACATATTAGAGTTAAAAGTAATTTACACACTACCATTACAGTACTATTTGTATTTGACTATATATTTCACTTTACCCATATGTATGTATATATATATATATATATATATATGTACACATATTTACAAACGCAATATTTATTCAGCCTCTAAAAAGAAGAAAATTCTGCTACCTCAACAACATAGATGAAACTGGAAGATATTATGAAGTGAGCCAAAGACAGAAAGAAAAACTACTTATATGTGAAATCTAAAAAAAAAAAAATCAAATTCATACAAAGCAGAGAGTAGAATGGTGGTTGCCAGGGACTCAGGGATCAGGGTAGTCGTGAGAAGCTGGTCAAAGAGCACAAAGTACCAGTTATATAGGATGGATAAGTCTAGAGATTAATGTAGAGTGTGGTGAACATAGTTAATAATACTGCATAACAGACTTGGAATATTCTAGAAGGGCAGATGTTACGTACTCTTATCTCAAAAATAAAGAAATAAATAAGAAATAGCAACAACAACAACAAAAGACAAAAGACAAAAAAAAAGGAGTTCCCGCCGTGGCGCAGTGGTTAACGAATCCGACTAGGAACCATGAGGTTGCGGGTTCGGTCCCTGCGCTTGCTCAGTGGGTTAAGGGTCCGGCGTTGCCGTGAGCTGTGGTGTAGGTTGCAGACGCGGCTCGGATCCTGCGTTGCTGTGGCTCTGGCGTAGGCTGGCGGCTACAGCTCCGATTGGACCCCTAGCCTGGGAACCTCCATATGCCGCGGGAGCAGCCCAAGAAATAGCAACAACAACAACAAAAAAAAGACAAAAGACAAAAAATAAATAAATAACAATGTGAGGTGATAGATATGTTGATTAGTCTGACTGTAGTAATCATTTCACAATCTATATGTATATCAAAACACCATATTTTATACATTAAATTATATGATTTTTTTTAAAATTAATTAATAAGAGGGAGAGAAGAACTATTTCTAAAGCAAATAATTAAAGAGATTAAAGCCTTACATGGATACAATAGAAAAAAAGATTAAAAATTAATAAACTAAGCGCTTGAATAAAGATGAGAGTTTTAGGAGTTCCCTGTCCCATCCCAGCTCAGTAATTAAGGAACCCGACTAGCATCCATGAGGATGCTAGTTCGACCCCTGGCCTCTCTCAGTGGGTTAAGGATCTGGCGCTGCCGTGAGCTGCGGTGTAGGTCACAGACGCAGCTCGGATCCTGCGTGGCTGTGGCTGTGGTGTATGCCGTTGCCTACAGCTCTGATTCGACCCCTAGCCTGGGAACCTCCATATGCCATGGGTGTGGGTGCAGCCCTAAAGGGACAAAAAGACAAAAAAACTAAAAAATTTTTAAAAGATGAGGGCTTTTAAAAATAGCAGAATAAACACAGGAGAGATGAACAGAAGGAAAAAAGAGCAGAAATGAAAAATAAAAAACAAAGACATTACAGAGAATAAGAACCCCACTGTGACTTAATTGGCATCTTTAAAAGACAGGTGTCCGAGAAAATAAATGGCACGCAAAATTTTCAATAAATGCAAAGTTTCCTTAAGAAAAATAATAACATACAAATACAAAACAGAAGTTATTAATACAGCATAAATACCCCAATCCATATTAAATATCTAAATGTTATTATTATCTCAAATGATTTGAGATCCAGGTCAGTCTGATCACAAGTTTTATTACAATGTGGGAATTCCTAGCATTTGGATGAATGAGTTATTTGAGAACGAATTATCTACTCATTTTTGATGTCTCCTTTTCTAGGAATTATAGCTTTAAATATCTACAATCAGTAGAACTTTCAAAACCGATCAGAGTAAAAGGCTGATGTTTTGATATGTTTATCCTGAGGCAGGTGTTCTCACTGACATATTACACCTCGATTCACAAAAACAAGGTCAATATGAAATTGAAGTCTTGAGATTTGGGAGAAGTTAGAGTGGCAGTATATGTAAAAAATTGAAATACAGTATTTACATATTAAATATTAGCATTACCACAAGCCTTTCTTCACAAAATATCCTCAATTCTAGTTTTGTACTGGGGGAATTTATGAATTTTCTTGAGTGACTACATACATAAACACATATAAAATTTATTCATGGAAACGTCCTAGAGAGTGGTCATCTCCAATGGCTAAATCATCTTTCACGATAAGGCTCTAAATGCCTCCCGACATGCATGGTCCTTGTCACACAGCTAAACTAGGCTGCCCAGACCCGTCCATCGAGGTGAGGCCATATGACTGAGTTCTGGTGGATGGAATGCAAGCTGAAGTGATACGCACCACTTCCAGGCCTAGACTCCTGAAACAAGTATGTACCAGGAAATATTTAACAACCAGCCAATGGGCAGAGTGGGGAGAGTCCTGGCTCGTAGCCTTTGCCAATTTCTGCAAATTAATACTCCTGCCATTCCTAATTTCAAGGTACCGACATAACATTGTGAAAGACAGGGAGGTGGGAAAAAACTGTCTTACGCGGTATTTCTACCGCACAGATATAGTGGCTATAAATAACCACAAGAACACATAAAAAATGTAGTAATATAATTAGGACACGATGTTTTTTTAATTTATTTTTTATTTATTTATTTATTTTTGCCTTTTCTAGGGCCGCTCCCACGGCATACAGAGGTTCCCAAGCTAGGGGTCGAATTGGAGTTGGAGCTGCCGGCCTACACCACAGCCACAGCAACACCAGATCTGAGCCAAGTCTGCAACCTACACCACAGCTCATGGCAATGCTGGATCCTTAACCCACTGACCAAGGCCAAGGATGGAACCTGAGTCCTCGTGGATACCAGTCAGGCTCATTACCACTGAGTCACAATGGGAACTTCCAAAATTCCTACGAATTCAGCGATTGCTTCCCACAGTCCAGTTTGAGTCAGCTCCAGCACACACCGCTGCTAAAATCTTCCATGTGATGGAGTTCCCATAGTGGTGCAGCAGAAATGAATCTGACTAGGAACCATGAGCTTGCAGGTTCAATCCCTGGCCTTGCTCAGTGGGTTAAGGATCTGGCGTTGCCATGAGCTGTGGTGTAGGTCACAGACACAGCTCAGATCTGGTGTTGCTGTGGCTGTGGCTGTGGCGTAGGCTGGGAGCTGAAGCTCCAATTTGACCCCTAGCCTGGGAACCTCCATATGCTGCAGGTGCAGCCCTTAAAAAAAAAAAAAAAAAAAAGACAATAAAACCTTCCATGTGAAACTCATATATATATACCCAGCCTTTCCTTGTTCCCAAGCCAAATGCCTAGGATTCAGTTAACGTGTTCACAGAACCATTCGAGGGAGCGTGAGTCGCTCACTGACGAGAGCAGAGATTGCTGTCTATCCTCATCCTGTTGGCCTGCAGCGGATTGAGAGTCAGAAAGAAACCAGTAGTGTGTTCAACTCCTTGATTGTGAAGTTATGTGTTGCAGCAGGTGGTACGGGGTGCCCTGACTAAAACACCATTAGAAAAATAAATGAATTCTCTCACTCCTTTTCTCATATCTGGGGAATCACCAAACCCATCTAAGAATGTTTAATAAAATACAGATTCCTAAGCTCCTAGAAATTACGAATTTTCAGGTGTTAAGATCCAAGACTTTGGGGTTGGAACGTCTTCCTCATGATCACTGGTCCAGTTCATCCCATTTCTCCCCAGTTGTTTTTACTAAAGCATCCCTACAGCTTTGTAAAAGAAAAGCATTACCTAAGATATATGAGGCATACTTAGAATTACTCCAAATGTGAAATAAGCCTGTTTCAAATTTGAAATTTGGTTGAAGTTTTTCATCTTAAAAAAAATGTATTCAGGAGTTCCCGTCGTGGCGCAGTGGTTAACGAATCCGACTAGGAACCATGAGGTTGCGGGTTCGATCCCTGCCCTTGCTCAGTGGGTTAACGATCCGGCGTTGCCGTGAGCTGTGGTGTAGGTTGCAGACGCGGCTCGGATCCCGCGTTGCTGTGGCTCTGGCGTAGGCCGGTGGCTACAGCTCTGATTCGACCCCTAGCCTGGGAACCTCCATATGCCGCGGGAGCGGCCCAAGAAATAGCAACAACAACAACAACAACAACAAAAAGACAAAAAAATAAATAAATAAATTTAAAAAATGTATTTAGAGTCTATATTTTGGGAGTTCCCTTCTGGTGCAGCAGGTTAAGGATCCAGTGTTGTCAGTGCAGCAGCTTAGGTCACTGCTGTGGCATGAGTTTGATACCTGTCCCAGGAACTTCCATGTGCCACAGGCACAGCTAAAAAAAAAAAAAAATTCTATATTTTGTTTCATAATAACCTTGTTGCTTACATATTAAAAATATTTCCAATTATTTCCCAGTTAGGTTTCCTGAGTCCCTTCTCCTTCGCATTCTCCAAAAAGAGTGAAGTAAAATTGGTTTTTTAAAGAGATATGCCTGGTGGTATCACATACTCCAGTGCTACATTTGAGAACCTTATTAGTATTCCAGTGGACTAATCCCTTTGGAGGGACTCTCAATAAGCAATTAACCAGACTCTGCTTGAATACCTCCAGAGATGGGAAGCTCATTACTACTTAACACGAGTAGCCTTTTGCATTGTTGGATATCTCTGAATATTTAAGAGCCCTTCCTCATAATGAGCTACAACTTAAATCTCTTATTTAAAGGCTTTATGTTTGTTCCTTTTGCCTCCCCCAAATATACATGTGTGTGTGTGTGTGTGTGTGTATTCCCATCCATATCATAGTCCTTTAATCCTGCAAGACAGCTATCATGGAATTCCCTTGTGGTGCAACAGGTTAAGGATCCAGTGTTGCCACTGTAGCGGCCCAGTCACTACTGTGGCACAAGTTTGATCCCCGGCCCAGGAACTTTCAAATGCCACAGGCACAACCAAAAGAAACAAACAAACAAACGAAAAACCCAACAAATTACATTTTACTGACCCTGATTCTTCTATTCCACAAGTCTTAGAATTAAGATTATAGAGCAACAAAAACAGGGAGCCAAGGGAAAATAAAAAAGGGTTTACAGGAAACATCGAGATTTAGCTTTGTCATAAAAGTAGGCATTTGACAGGCGAGGAGGAAAGTGGGTGCCAGAGGAGGAAACTGAGCAAAAGCTGTGAAAAGGTCCGATGTGTTCAAGCTCAACCAGAAATTGAGTAGACATGTAGTAGAACGATGAGGAAAGAAGTCGGAAAGATAAGAAGGTCTGTATCTTTGCAGCAGCATCACAATCACCTGGGAAATGTCAGAAATGAAAGGGAAGAGTAAAATTAGAAGTGACAGAAGGTAGGGGTGAAAGGTGGAATGCAGAGGCAAAGACAGCGGAGAGGGAATGTGTGCTGTTATTCTTACCACACACCGTGGAGAGGCGGGATGCTGGCTCAAGGTGATGGAATATGAAACAGGGAAGGAACAGTAAAAGTAAAAATAATATTGAACTATCAGACACTGCAAGGAGGAAAGGGCCGAGTAAAGAGGCGGTATAGATGAATTAAATTTTCATAGTTCATAAAAGGGAGTACATAGATAATGTCTTAGGCTAATAAATAAAAGAAAGGAGTTATAAGTCTATAACGGAAAGCTTTGGAGTAACCACCAGGGGATCTAAACTCAAAAAGGCGTCCTCCAGGCTGTGGGACTGGAGGTAAAAGAAATTTTTTTAGAAAAAGAGTTCCCGTTGTTGCTCAGCAAGTTAAGAGCCCAGCTCAGTGTCTGTGAGGATGAGGTTTTGATCTCTGCCCTCACTCAGTGGGTTAAGGATCTGGTGTTGCCGAAAGCTGCGGACGCAGCTCGGATCTGGCATTGCTGTGGCTGTGGTGTAGGCCAGCAGCTGCAGTTCTAATCCAACCCCTAGCCTGGGACCTTCCATATGCCACAGGTACAGCCCTAAAAAGAAAAAAAAAAAAAAATCCCAGGCCCCACCCTAAACTCAACTGGATCAGAATATGCATCTTAACAAGATTCCGTGTGATTAGCATGCACGTTACAACCTGAGAAGACAGACATGACAATCTATAGACATAACAATCTATAGTTAAAGCTTGCTAAACTTGGCAAACGTTTTAGCATTCAGGAGAAGAAAGAGAAAAAAAAATGGTTATTGCAAACGCAAATAAAATCCACAAGCAGTGATCATGGGGAAAATCATAGTACTATGAAAAACCAGAGTATTGTTTTCGTCTTTTATTACATATGAAATATATACTATAACATTTTCAGTGCTTACAGTCTCTAAAGGTTTTAGCTTAGCTCTTTTGTCATGTCTAAGACTTTGAACTTGATCGTGTAGGGAATGGGGAATCATTGAGCGAAAGAATGGCACGGTTAAATCTGAATAATAGGACTCTCCCTCAGGTGCATGTATGGAATGTCAGAGTGGAAAAAAACGGTGCCTCCAGATGATAATTCTGTGTAGTTTTGTTTGATCGCCAGTTGCTTGGAAATATGCGATGGTGTATAAATGCTCCTTTACGCTTCTGTTATCAAAAACATATTCCTTCTTTAAACAATCTAAACCATCGTCTCTTGTATTATGAATGCAGTCTCCTTTCCTCTGACCCTAAAATAAAGACTTCTTCATCCCTCTGACTGTCTCCAGTTACAATGCTGATTGTCATTTCAAATTCCAGAGTCACTGAATCTGTCGGTCTTTGGATGAGGACCCTGGGTCTAAAGAGCATGTTTTTCCTCTATGGTGCCCCAGACAGCAGAGTGTTAGAAATACTGCAGACCTACTTAGCTCAGAAGAGCTGCAGATTCATGCCCATTTCTACTGATTCAGGGAAGGAGACAAGAGAGAGAAAGAGATCAGAAGAGACCAGGATGGATCTGTGTTACTGCCCATGTTTGCCCAGTGTGTCTGTGGGGACCACCCCTTCCCATCCTCAGTCCCTGTGTGGTCTTGCAGCAGCCCCTACCCTTGTAATTCCAGTGGGAGAACAGGCGAGCTTGGCACAGGTTCAGGGTGGCCATGCACCTAGCCAAGGAGAACCACACCTAAACTTTTGTAGAAATCATTGGGGAGGGGAGGATCTTTCTACTCTACAGTGGAATTTCTAAACTCCAATCATAATTCCTCAGAGCTGAGCTGCTGCTGATCATCTTTGCTCCACTGTGCCTGGAGCCCACCTGACAACGAACGACTCACGGAAAAAAGCAGAACTTAATGATGGAAAAAGACAGGTTGCTGATGACATCATGAAGTTCTGCTTACTACTTTGGGCATGAATGAAGGCCATCCTAGATTTGAACTTCACTGTTTATAAGCCAACAAGTTCCTTTTTAGCCTAAGCAAGGTAGAATTTGATATATGACATGTGCCCTTAAAAAAAAAAAACTTCACAAACATAGGGAGATTTTAAAAAATGAAAATAATCTATCCAGGCAAATAACATGGGTTGAATTTGAAGCTGTCCTTCCCTGTGTCACAAAGGCAACAACATACGCAAAGGCAGAGCACAAAGCCAAAAGAGGCAACAGGTAGGCTGGTTAAAGGTTTGCATCTGGAGCGGGACTGCCTGGGTTTGCAGCCTGACTCAATAGTAAGTTGAGTGGTGCTGGGCAAGTCATTTGATCTTTTATGTCATTGCTTCCTCATCTGTAACTTGGAGTCAATGACAGAATCTACCTAAATATGGCTGATAAATAAATTGAGGGAATAACATGAAGCACTTAGAAGAGTGACTGGCACTGAGAAAACATATTTTTGATGGCTATTATTTTTTAATCTTTTCTTCCTCCCTTCTTTCCTTCCTCTCTCCCTTCCCTCCTCCCTTCCATCCATCCTCCCTCTCTCTCCCCTCTTTCCTTCCTTCCTCCCTCCCCTCCTTCCTTCCATCCTTCCTCCTTTTCTGAGTCCACGATTTCCTCCTTTAAGTCAGAGACTGCACAGCGCTTGGAAAGCAGAGACGGATGCATCTCAGACCTTGAGCTCATTTTGAGTTGGGGTTTAAGTGCCACATGTGCTAACATGTGGATAAAGGAACTAAGATCTCACAGAGAGGGATTCCCCCACCATCACCGGGCTGGTCAGGGAAGGTGTGTGGAACGGGATTGCTAGGGGCACACAGCACAGTCACTGCAGGGTGCGGTGCTGATGCTGTGGGGAAAGGCCTCCTTCGGGACATTTATAGGAACATCCCACATCGACTCCTTCCTAAGGCAGGAAATATTCCAGCGCGGGCCAAGTACAAATGTGTAGGTAGTGTGAGCAGAACAGATGAACAAATTAACATGGCATATTATTCCTGATAAAATATTCAAGCTGGGATGGGCTTCAAAAAAAAAAAAAAACAGATCTCTGACTTCTACCAACTCTATAATTCTTGAGAATTATGAAATTTGGGGTTTATGAGTCAATTTAGAGGCTAAAGTGGGATCCTGCTGGTTCTATTCTTAGTGTGTGAAAAAAAAAATCAGCTCAAAAGGTAGAGGCAGGGTTCTGATTAATGTTGAACAATAAGATCTCAGGATATTTCAATCTGAGAAGGTACATCATCTAAAATGCCTCCAGATAGTTCTGGGGGGTCGCCCCAAAGCCTCACCTCTAGCAAGAGACACCCTGATGGGAAGTGTGTTGCCAGTTTCTATACAGTTGAACCATGGGGGACAAATACTTTGGTTTATGAGAACTATTCTGAGCTCCAACTCTAGCTTTTGAATAATGTAGCTGAAGGACACAAAACTAACTGATAAAAAGACGGATGCAGACACACACATATATATATTCACAAGCACAGCCCCACGTGTCAATCACAACTAACTATGTGTGGGGAGTTCCCTTGTGGTGCAGAGGGTTAGGTATAAGGTGTTATCACTGCGTTGGCTCGAGTCGCTGCTGTGGCTCAGGTTCGGTCCTTGGCACAGGAATGACCATATACTGCAAGCATGGCCAAAAAAAAAACCTCAACTAAATATGTGTGACAGACTCACTCACCCAGTGCACACAGTACATACCCCAGGAATACCGCCACTCACAATATTACATTCATACACACACACCCTCCACACCTTCATACCAAACACACATGCCACTTGTATATACATCTCCCAGACATGGGCACCATATGTGCCAGATCAGACAAATCATACCAATTGTATATATCAGGCCTACACCCCAAACATGCATCCAAAATACGCATCTTGGAGAAAAAAATACATCTTGATATGTATACATACACACAAACACACACACACTCACTCACTCTCTAATTTCACTCTGAATTTAATAGACCGCATTTTTTCTTTCAAGAGACACAGAGCTTCATTTTTCATCTTCTGTTTTCCTTTTTACAGCCACACTGGCAGGGGCACGGGGAAGTTCCCAGGCTAGGGGTTGAATGAGAGGTGCAGCGGCCGCCTGCACCACAGCCTCAGCAACTCGGGACCCAAGCCGAATCTGTGACCTATGCTACAGTTTGTGGCAACACTGGATCCTTCACCCACCGAGCAAGGCCAGGGATCCAACTCACACCCTCACGAGGAAACTATGCTGGGTTCATAACCCACTGAGCCACAACAGGAACTCTCAGAGCTTCATTTTTAACGATGAAAAACAACAGAAAGGGATAGAAAGAGGAAATCATTTTAATTTAAAAATTATCAAGGAGTCCCAGCCATCAAGATTCAACAGTCTTTGCCCGAGACTACAGCTGTCCCAGGAGATGTTCAACACATTCCACTCACTCCGCATTCAGGGACAAAGATGCAAACAGGCGACGGAGCAGCCGCCACTGTGCTCTGCAAAGGCAGGGCCTCTGAACACGGAGAGAGGGATCTGTGTCTCCCCTTGGCTCATCTCTATGCCTTTTCCAGGAATCTACAGCCTCTGAGTGGAGTCTGTGGGGCTCAAGCCCCAATGTGAGGTAAAGCCTAGTAAGAGGTGAAAGTATTCAATACTTTCCCCGACAGTGACAGAAGTAATACCCCACGACAAAGACCACCGCCATTTAAAGTGAACCTCCTGGAGTTCCCATCATGGCACAGAGGAAATGAATCCGACTCGGAACCATGAGGTTGCAGGTTCCATCCCTGGCCTCGCTCAGTGGGTTAGGGATCTGGTGTTGCCATAAGCTGTGGTATAGGTCACAGACACGGATCTGGCATTGCTGTGGCTGTGGCGTAGGCCAGCAGCTATAGCTCCGATTCGACCCCTAGCCTGGGAACTTCCATATGCTGCAGGTGCAGCCCCAAAAAGCAAAGATAAATATATAAATAAAGTAAAGTGAACCTCCTGCCACGGCTGTCACAGCAGTTTGTCATAAGAGAGGAAGAGGATGAGGGATTCCACTGAATGAGTAACAACCAGGCAATAACCCTGGACTGAAGGTCCCAAATCAATTCTCTCTTCACAGCATTGAAAGTGCCGCAGCGTGGACCCATCCGACATATTCTCTGTTAGATTGAGGAGCCTGTCCAGGTGCACGCAGTTTAGGGCTGGTTTGGGACTCAAGCCTCTGCCCCTTGAGACTCGAGACTCCTCCTCCATTAGTGTCACTGGGCTCATGTTCACACACAGAGAATCAGGGTGAGGCCAGTGGACATCACCATGAACAGCAGGAAAAGGAAAACCTTAATACCTCTCCACTTACGTTAGACCAAAAGCATCATTAATGCCTACTGATTTTTAAGTTATTGTGCGTAGGTCACTGCACTGGCATCTGAATGTGTTATTTTTGCCAAGGGAGTCAGAGACGGTAGAAATGACCACTTCTGCCCATGAATATCACTCTCGAAGAAAAAGTATAAAGCATCCACCTCCCACACCACACTACAACCTTCCCTCGCATTTGTCCCCCTTGAGACAAATGTGTGTTATTGTCTCTAAACCCCCTGGTGCCAGGCACTCAGGAGGAACGTGGTACATGTCTGTCGAGTAAATGACACAAGGAATGAGTAAAATGTACAGTTTTACATAAAGCAATGGGAAACTTATGGAGCCCCCAAACCTGGCAGCAAAATCATTTGCATGAAATGACACATTCTGAGCTCGGTAATGAACCCACAATATGAAGACAGAAATGGCAAGGCTGATATTGCTAACTCATCACGCCGAGGCTTTGGTCCACTGAAATCAGAGCATCCTCTTTGATGAGCACAGCCATAGATTTCTTTCCAGGAGCCCTGTTCCTGACCTCAGAGGGCAATCTGCCATCCTTTTTGATTCTGCAATCCTACCAGTGTTTACAAGTACAGGTAGCAAAATAACTAAGGGCACAAATGCTAGATCCTGCCTGAGAGTTGATTTTCTAAGGGGAAACATTTTTAAATTCTGGAAATTACAGAAAATTCTCTGATACACGGATCCTCTAACTTTCTGCTGCTGAGTGAAAGAATGAATGAATGACTCTAAAGTAGAGTAGGAAAGGAGTAAGATGAGAAGGAGAGGGAAAGGCAGGAAAGAATAAACAATGAAATGCAGGATTACACATTAGTTATCATTAAAAGCCAAGCACTCTACTTAGCCCATTTCATACATTTTCACATTTGATCTGAAAGAACTGCTACTCTTATTATCCTTGTTTTTTAAATATGGCTAAAGTAAGACTCAGATAAATTAAACTTCTTATCCAAAGCTCATAGAGCTTAACAGGTTACAGAACTAGTTACAGTGACACTAAAATTCTTGACCCAATACCTATTCTGTCTCTTTAAGGCAATAGAAAGAAACCAAGTTTTGCTTGTTTGGTTTTGATTTTGTTTAAAGCAAGGGAAGGGCTGCATTTTAGGAATATTAATCTGCAAACATTTTTTTATTTTTTAATGATTTATATTTTTTCTATTGCAAGCATTTTAGAGGATAGACTAAGAAACAACAACATACATCCCCAGAGACCAGATCAGCTGCTACCGGAATCCAGGCAAGGGGCATGGAGCCTTTCTTTCTTTTTTTTTTTTTTTTTCATTTTTAAAGTTTTATTGAAGTAGAGTTGATTTAAGGGGCATGGAATCTTGATAGCAAAAATACTTGCTAAAAAATTACCATTTGAAGAGATACCAAATATAGAGTAAAATTAGTTTTGACTACTTAGAAATGAGGGTGGAGAAAAACAGTTTACCTGGAGTAAAAATTCCTAGAATGGGGAGAAATTTCTGGGCGTCCTGCACACTTATTAATTTGCTGAGTCCCTACAATGTGCAGACATATAAAGGGGGAAAAAATCAGCAAAATCAGACCCCATTTTTGTGCATCACAGAGCCTAGATGGGAGACTAACAAAATGACTTCAATTAGTAGAACTTTTTGACACATGACAGGATAGTGATAAGTGCAAGATATCCAAATGGAAGGAAGAGGGACCTTAGCTCCGAGGACAGAAAGGAGGGGACCCAGGAATGCTTTGCACAGAAAGAGATGCCTTACTGTGTTTTGAAAACCCAACAGAGTCATTTAGGTAAGGGAGTAAAAGTGGGGAGAAAGGAAGGAACCAAGGCAGTTCAGATGTCAATGGTCCCCCCAAGAAGCAGAAGCCGTTTCCACTCTCTGACCCTACTTCCCATCCCGATTGCTGTTTGCAGACAGGACCGGACATTGGCACAGCCTCTACCTGGCAGTGAGCAACTGCTCTCTGCTCAACAGAGAAAATGCACTGAAACCATCTGGGGATGTGGCCTGTTATGGCAACTGCCTCCCTGTGGCCTCCAGGTGGGCTGATCACCTTTTGACCTGAAGGAATACAATGTAATAGGGGAATGATTTAAACAAAAGTTAGAGCCAGGAATGTCCCACTTTGCCACTTGAGCAAATGTTCCATATGTCATTTTTATTAATATCAGGAAAGAAAGGGGTTTACTGGCCATGAGCGGAGAGCTTAAGTGTCTTTTCTGGATGTGCTGCTTGTGCTGGGGGAAACTGCATTTGTACTCTGGGCTCCCTACACTGGTGGACTGTATTCATTTCCTCCTGGAACAAAAGTTAGTTAAAGGCCGGAGGAGAACCAAAAAGTTCAGGCTTCCAAGTCCACCCTTGTTTATTCCCTAGATGTACAGTGAATCCATCCAGCAGGAAATTGGCCCGCTATGAGAGGGACAAGTAACGTTTTTAATACTGCCAGTCCCTACAGTCTTGGCCCCTGAAAGCACTGGAGATAAATGTCTAGTGTCCCTTGAAGTCAACACGTGTGTGTGTGTGTGTGTGTGTGTGTGTGTAACTGTTTGGGTTTAAATGACTTAGTTGATAAAGAGAGCTTTCATTGAATTACTCTGGATTCATATATCTCGCCTCCCCAGCTTTCTCAAGATGAATCCAGTCTTAAAAGATACAACTGTTTTATGTGCCATTTATGTGGAAAATCTGACCTGTAGGCCATTCATGCCAGTTAATTGATTTTCCTTTGCTTGCCAGGCAGCTGTCACAGAGGTGGAAGATGCCCTCATTTTATGTCTACGAAGTGCAGGGAAGAGGCCTTTGAATCAGAATGCAAGGAGTCGCCAAAGCTGGCCCCCAAGGGGAGAAATGGTGAGGCTGGGAAGTGCTCCCAGCCCCGTCTCCCTTCCATCCCATGTGCCTGGATGCCCAGGCTCTCACGCGGTCCTTTAGTTATAAACCTCGTATAATAAAATCTCCTCTATCCACCTATCCAAAAGGGCTTCCTTCCATTTCTGCTTTCATTCTGTCTGTCGGTCAGACAGCCATGTGTCCATCTGTCTAATTCTGTCATCTTTATTTGTATTTTCACACATTCTTTCTTCTTCTTTCCCATCCTGATTTAGTACAATACATGGCCTTTTTATTTTGCAAGGCTCACCTTTCTTATCTTTATTTTTGAGTTCAAGCTTTTTTTTTTTTTTTCCTCTTCTTTTTAGGGCCACACTTGCAGCATGTGAAAGTTCCCAGGCCAGGTATCAAATTGGAGCTACAGCTGCTGGCCTGCCCCACAGCCATGGCCACGCCAGATCCTTAACCCACTCAGCGAGGGCAGGGATCGAACCCAAGTCCTCACGGATACCAGATGGGTTCGTTTCCGCTGAGCCACAATGGAAACTCCCATTCTGTCAGCCCTTCAGACATTAAACTCTCTGTGCAGAGGACCATTTCGAGCCAGTTCTTCTTGCCCACAGAGCACCTGTGTATACTTGATTCACGGCGCGTCCAGAAGCAGAGTATAAACGTAGCGCTGGGTCTGTCTTCCCAGCTCTTTCCTCTCCCTCCCCGAGCCCTTGCTCTCGCCTCTGCCTGCAACACTGTTTCCCTCACTCCTCTGATCATCTCCTCCTTTCCTTTAAGAGTCAGCTTAAATGCCACTTCCTCTGGGGTCTAAAATACCCTCTCATTATACTCCCTCTCAATACCCTGGTTTCTTTATAGTCTCACAGTATTTATCACTGTGTGCAATTCTTTTTTACATTTCTTTGTTTGCTTTCTTTATCTTTATTCCCCCTTGGCTGCTAGCTCCACAAAAGCAGACACCAGGGTGGTTTGCACTTTTAAACGCCTGGAACCTACAATATGTGGCACAAAATTGTTACTCAGTAAATATTGTTAGTGATCAAATGGTTGAACATTTTTATCTTTGCTTCTCCAGCTAAGAAATCAGGATTCTGCACTTAATAGGTGCGTGGTAAATGCTGGCTGCTTGGAAATACATGGATTCTACCAAATACAGACTGTGAATTGAAAATATCTGGAGACAAGTCCATTTCTATTTTCCATTTTCTTTTTTCTTTGACACTACTGTCTCTGTCTCCTTCCATCTCCCTCTGTCTCTCTGTCTCTCTGTCTCTCTCTTTCTCTCTCTCTCCATCTCTCTGCATATCTCTCTCCTACTTTGTTGCCTGAGATCCTCTGGAGCCATTTGAGGTTCTAAATCCTATTCCAAAGCCATCTTGGGCAAGATGGATAATGCTGTCTCAGCAAAGCATAAACCATGAAAGTACAACCAGCTGAGCTCTTAATACTTTTCATGATAGCTTCGCATTTATATTTAAAATGTGGGTGAGAGTGGACAGAATGTATAATTTTAAGCTGAGAGTCACTCACCCGCTTACTTTTGATATATTGCTTCAATTGGGCTGAGAAGGAAATTTTGACAGAAAGAGAATTTTGCAAAGTGTGAGTGGAGAATTTGCCCTGAAAGTTTAATTCTCCAATGTACACCATGGAACATTTAGCAAGCCCCTTCCTCATTGACCATTAGAATAATGCGTGGTCCTTGAATTATGGACCTAAACTAGGCTCCAAAAATGCAGAACATGTTGCTCACCTTCTGAGACAGAATGTTAAACAGAATTGAACAAAGAAAGCTGAGGAAGCTAGAAGCTTCTGCAGCCATGGGTAGTAATGGGTGGTGCCTTTCTGCTCCATTCCAAAACTCCCCATGTTGTTTGGGCTCAGGAGAGAAGAATCAACAGAGCACCAAACTGTCAACATATTTATCTTCTAGAGATCTAACATACAGTATATTGAATATATAGACAATAACATTATGGTCTAAGTATGTAATGTGATAAAGATTGCTCCACTGGCAACCATAGGACAATACATAAATGTATCAAAGTAATGCACTGTACATCTTAACTCTGCAGTGTCACATGTCAAATGCATCCAATAAAAAAAGAGAAAAAATTAAGATTACATCACAATAGGCAAAAGCTGAAAGCCACCTAAACGTCCATCACCTGGCATACAAGTAGATAAAATGTGATCTGTTTCTCCAGTGGAATACTACTCAGCAATAAAAAGGGACAAACTACTGACATACGCTTCATCATAGATGAACCTCAAAATCATGCTAAGTGAAAGAAGCCATACACTAGAGACCAACTGTTGTACAATTCCATTTATATGAAATTTCCAGAAATGCTAAATTTATAGAGACATAAAGTAAATTAGTGGTTGCCAGGGGCTGGAGGTAAGAGTGGGGATTAATTAATTGTAAGTGGATATGAAGAATCTTGTCAGAGGAATGAAAATGTTCTAAAACGGATTTAAGATGATGGTAATGGTAAGTTACTAAAAATCATTGAATTGCACTCTTGAAGTGGGTGCATTTTATGATACATAAAATATACCTCGATAAAGTTGTTTTTAAATATTAAGATATATTTTCTTATGCAACAGCACAGCTTGCTTAGCTTAAATTAGTGCTCCTCTGATAATAGTAAAATACAATGAATTGTTACCTACATCCCTTTTTTACCTGTTTTTTAAATTAAACTTGTCTCTGAAAAATAAAATTGGACAAGTTTTTTTTCAGAACATTAATTTTGAAAAATTAATTGTCTAATGAAAATGAATGGGCTGAAAAACACTGTTCCTACACCAAAGTTTTTTTCTGGGAGGTTTTAAATAATAAACTATAGAGGTTTTTTGCCTTCAAAATGAAATATTTTGTCCCTTAATTTGGTTCATTTCACTTGATTTCAGAGATTCTAATTTCTTCTGGGCTAATGGGAGTGGTCAGGTTTTTCTACATCTTCTCAAAGGGAATTAAATTTGCAATTATTCCTAGCATACGACAGGCTCTTGCAAACCCATGTTTCGTGCAGTCTTCAGATCCCTGTTCCAATTTGCATATTTTCAAGGTGAAGCATAGATGCCAAATTAATGTGGAAGGCATCAGGATTGCCAAAGGGCCCAGGTCAGTTGGTACTGGCCTAATTGGAGGACCTGAGTCTTTCCTATCAAAAGGGACTAGGGAGTGACATCAGAAACAGGAAAGGTCCTTCATGTGTGAGCAGAGGTGGGGGACGAAGAAACACGAAAGAGGACTTGCTTTTACAGAGAAAGTTAGGATGCAAGAAAGAGAGTGAAATCACAAAGAGAATTTTATTATTACTTCTATTTAGTAACTGTTATGTGCCAGGCATTATATACACATTACACAAGTCTAATTAAAAAAAAAAAAACTTTCTTGGTAAATTACTGTCCTTATTCTGCAGAAAAGCAAAGTGAAGGCCAAAGAGACTAAATTATTTGCAATAAATGATTACTGAGCACCTACTATATGCCAAGCACATTTTAAGATATTTTGCTTGAGATAAATTTACCTCTCACAATAACCCATGAGATAGATGAGGGAATTGAGGCGAAGGGAATTTAAGAAACATGCCCAGGACCCCACAGGTAGGGAACCTCACAGACACTGACAACAGAGCTGATCCAGCTGCAGGTTGAGCATCAAACACTTCAAGAGCCTGTGAAACTCTCAGACCACTAAGCCATTGCTTAAGTTGTTTTCTCTGACTCCAAACCCAGCTCTGGCTTCAGGCCTGTTTCTTTTTTTCCCAAGTTGGGCTCCATGGAGCTGTTGAGAGACGAGGAGAGGAGAAAATCTTATAGTTTTGAGTTTTAAACAGTGCATCTCTGTTTACTGTTGTATAAGTTAGGGGGGTTAGGAGATTTCATTTACAGAATAGAAAGAGTGCTGAAGTTATAAAGAAACCACAATTTTATTTTATTTTTTTTAACTTTTTTTCCCCCCTGCACCTGCAGCATATGCAAGTTTCCAGACCAGGGGTCGAATCGGAGCTGCAGCTGCAGCACAGCCACAGCAACACCGGATCCAAGCCGAATCTGCGAACTACACCACAATTTGCAGAAATGCCAGGTCCTTAACCCACTGAGCAAGGCCAAGGATCAAACCCACATCTTCACCCCATCCTATGTTAGGTTCTTAACCCACTGAGTCACAGTGGGAACTCCCAGAAACCACAATTTTAAAGCCAGTATAACAATTATGTCTTCTTGAGGGTGCTTTGGATATCTCAAGAAATGAAAAGAAATGTACTTGGGGCATCAGATCTGGGATCTGACCCATACCAGTTGTTTATAACTGGATAAATCCACCTTTTCCATCTTCAGTTTCCTTGTCAATTAAAAGGGAACAACAGTTGTTCATCCTGCCGATGTTATAAGGAGGTTATGAGGATCAAATGAGATAACCTATAACAAAGTGCTTTGTAGTCTAAAAAATAGTCTTGAAATAATAATAATAATAAATGTAAGTGATTCACTGAATCAGTTCCCTGGTACTGTGCCAGGTAAGCTCCTTTACATGGATTATCTTCCATAAACCCCAAGATAGCTCTAAGCAATAGGTACCATTATTATCCCTATTTAATAGATAAGAAACCTAAGGCTTACAGAGGTTAAGTAATTCACCCAGATGTTGGAGCCAGGAAAGTGGTGGCACTTCTAGAATAGAATCAGGAATCAGAAAAAGTTTTAGTTTTTTTTTTGTTTGTTTTGTCTTGTTTTTGCTTTTTAGTGCTGCACCTTCCACATATGAAAGGTAACCCAGGCTAGGGGTCAAAATGGAGCTACAGCTGCTGGCCTACACCACAGCCACAGCAATCCCGGATCCCTGATCCACTGAGCAGGGACAGGGATGGAACCCGCATCCTCATGCATACCAGTCAGATTCATTTTTGCTGTATCACAATGGGAACTCCCTACATTCACTTTTTAAATCACTCTTTTTTAAAGATGCACGTTAATGTCACCTCTTTCTGGTATTTCAAGGTGAAATCGATCATCCCCCTGAGACATATTTGCACCCCTTTTACAAAACCTAATTACAACCTTTCCTTTTTTTTTTTTTTTTGGTTGTTGTTGTTGTCTTTTGTCTTTTTAGGGCTGTACCCATGGCATACGGAGGTTCCCAGGCTAGGGGTCCAATCGGAGCTACAGTTGCTAGCTTATGCCACAGCCACCAGATCTGAGCAACAACAGATCTGAGCTGTGTCTGTGACTTACACCACAGCTCACGGCAATGCCAGATCCATAACCTACTGATCGAGGATTAGATCCATAACCTACTGATCGAGGATTGAACCCACAACCTCATGGTTACTAATCAGGTTTGTTAACCACTGAGCCACTACAGGAACTCCCTGCAATCTTTCTTACATTCAGAACGGCATGGGTTCTTGCCTGACCCTCATCAAGCAAAGTATAAAAGGCAGAACTGCATCTGTGCCCTCCAAAACTCCCAGAATCTAGAGCAGTGAGTGCCCAATAAGAGGGCTTTCCCTTCTCCAGAACTCCCCTACCAGGTAAAATCTAACCTCTTCACATGGCGCCTTGTCATTTCATGGCAAGATATGCCTGGCTTCTCTGGACTTGGGCAATTGCAAAAAACTTTACATTACAAAAAACTTTAAAATGGGAAAATGAAAATCATAACTACAAGAACAACGATGACTACATCTACAGAGCGCCTCTTGGGTCTGAGCCTGTGCTAAGTCACTTACGTGTGTCACCTCATTTAATCTTTACGGCTGGACGGGTCTCAACCACCCCCTCTTCCATCGTACAGATAAGGAAACTGAGACTTATAGGTCAGAGAGCTAAGAAGGTGGTAGAGTCCACTTAGAACTAAGGGTTGCTGACCCCACGACCTTAACTCAACCCACAGACTTCACTGCTGTCCTTTTCCAGAATTCACTTTGCAAAAGTCTCTCCATTCTTTTTGACACACTTAACATGCCAGCTCCTTCCTGGAACCTTGCCATTCTCTCAGCTGTTCCAATCCATTCTCCACCTCCCACCATTCATTCTATTCCTACACATACTTCTTTCGTTTTTAGTAATTGTCTTTTCCATCTGCTTGATTGTAACATCCCGTTTCACGACTGCATTTCTCACGGCACCTGGCGTCTAGACATACAGAGTCTAGTGGAGGGTCAACATCAGTATCAAGTTCTGAATTCTCCCTTTGCCACTCATTCATTCATAATTCAGCAGATCTGCTATATAAGAGGGCAGCTACACTATCTTTTCCCTAGCTCCCAGAGCAATGTGTCTTGGTTATGTCAAATAGAGCTGTCTTAATTATTTGAGTCATCTTTCAACTGTTGGTTATTGAAAAATCTATGGAGGGAAAGTCTCCACAGGATTTCTGACATACTTTGACAGAGGGAAGGACAGGACACTAACCCATGCCAGGGCCCTAGAATAAGGTGACTGCAACCGATTTTATCCATCTGTGTTTGCAATAGATCATGGAAGTGGTTGGAATTTTATCAGACTGAACAATTTTCCTAATTTATCTGCTCAACCTTTACTTGCTTATCTTAGAGACACATCCCAAAAGCAGAACCTGTAAGGAGAAAGAGGTGGCGGGCAGGAGAAATGTAGCTACTGGGAATCACTGCCAGGCACCTTCCATCCACCAACGCCACTCCAGATGTTCGGCTTATTTATGACCACATATACATATGCATCTCGCAAAACCCCTTGGAAACACCTGTTTAAATTTCCCTGAGTCTTGTGACTGTACAGCCTTCTCTTCCTGTTAGAACAGTGCTCTTTACTATTTTAAAGCATGCTGGATACATTTGAGGAAAAAAGCACATGGCGAAAAATGAAGAAGGGTCTGCATTCTGTGTTACTCAGTCATTTGACATATGATTACTTAGTAAACACTGTTCTAGGCAGAAGGAGTAAAACAATGAACAAAATAGACAAGACCCCTGATATTATGAAGTCTATATCATAAAAGAAAGATAAAAATGACTTGTTTTGGGGGAGCGGAGGGACTGGCATGGACTGGGTGTTTGGGGTCAGTAGATGAAAACTATTGCATTTGGAGTGGATAAGCAATGAGGTCCTGCTGTATATATAGCACAGGGAATTATACCCAATCACTTGAGATGAAACATGATGGAGGAGAGTGTGAGAAAGAGAAGGTATATATACGTACAATTGACAAAACATTGTAAATCAACTATAATAAAAAAATGTTTAATGCCTTGTTTGGATTGAAGGCGGAGGCTGAAAATAGACCAACATTTTCAACACTGATCAATACATTTTTTTCCATAAAATATTTACATAACAATTATAATATCCTGGGATATATCTTCTCTATACATTATAGACTATTTAAATGTAGTGTATAATACATGTACATATATAATTATCTGTATGTATATATGTGTGTGTGTCTATGTATACATGTGTGCATGTGTGCGTGTGTGCATGTAGATAATAGAGAGCTTTGATAAGTTTTTATCAATGCTATGGACTGAATATTTGTGTCCCCACCACGATTCACCTATTTCTTTTTTTAATTTTTGCCGTGCCCACGGCATGTGGAAGTTCTCAGGCCAGGGATCAAACCCAAGCCACAGCAGTGACCGGAGCCATAGCAGTGACAAAGTTGGATCCTTAACCCCCTGTGTCACCAGGGAATTCCCTAAAATTCATCTATTAAAGCCTTAACTTCCAATATGATGGTATCTGAAGGGGGACCTTTGGGAGGTAATTATTTAGATGAGGTTATGAAGATGGGGTTCCCATGATGGGATTAAGGTCCTATAAGAAGAGGAAGAGAGGAGTTCCCGTTGTAGCTCCATGGTTAACGAGTACGACTAGGAACCATGAGGTTGCGGGTTCGATCCATGGCCTTGTTCAATGGGTTAAGGATCCGGCATTGCCATGAGCTGTGGTGTAGGTCGCAGACGCAGCTCGGATCTGGCATTGCTGTGGCTGTGGTGTAGGCCAGCAGCTGTAGCTCCGATTCGACCCCTGGCCTGGGAACCTCCATATGTCGTGGGTGCAGCCCTAAAAAGGAAAAAAAAAAAGGAAAGGAAAAGAGACAAAGCTCTCCCATCCTCTCTCTGCACTATGTGAGGACACAGAAGAAAGCAGCCATCTGCGAGCCTGGGAGAGAACCCTCACCAAGAACCAACTCTGCCAGCATCTTGATTTTGGACTTTCCAGCCTCTAAAACCACGAGAAACCTTGGTCTGTTGCTGAAGCCACCCAGTACTATGGTATTTTGGTATATCATTATGGTATATGGTATGTGTTACAGCAGCTCAAACTGACTAACACAGGCAGGGAAATCCAGAATTAATTTTTTTTTAAAAAAAGGAAAGATGTATCTAGTAACACATTTTTATAACTTTTTATTTTGAAGTAATTTCAAATTTATGGAAAAGACGTTAGTAAAAGAAGTTCTGTGTATTTTCAACAAGATTCACCAGTAGTTAATATATATAAACCCCAAGGGGAATTGTGAAAATATTTATTATATATGTAAAAATTCTATATTGCAATATATAATGCAATGCATTATATATACTGTGAGGAGTTGTGTGGGGGGGGTGCCATGCTCATTATTGATAAGATGATCCTGGACTTTGTGATTTTGTGCATATGCATGTCCTATAAAGGGCATAACTGAGACTACTGGTGAAGTTTGAATGAGATTTATAAATAAATTAACAGTATAAATTAGAAACAGTATTGATCATTGTACTGTGGTTATATAAGAAAATGTGCTTGTCCTTAGGAAATAAATACTGACATATTAAAGGGGTATCATGTCTGCAACTTATTTGCAATGAGTTTAATAACACTTTAACTGGTATCAATTTATATCTCCAGCCCAGACTGCTTCCCTGATATCCAGACTCATATTCTCTTTTCCTTTTTTATTTTTTGCTCTTTAAGGCCACACCTGCAACATATGGAAGTGGAAGTTCCCAGGCTAGGGGTCGAATCGGAGCGCCAGATGCTGGCCTACACCACAGCCACAGCAACCCTGGGTCCGAGCTGCATCTGTGACCCACACCACAGCTCACGGCAACGCCAGATCCTTAACCCTCTGAGTGAGGCCAGGGATTGAACTCACCTCCTCACAGATACTAGTCGGGTTCGTTATCGCTGAGCCACAACAGGAACTCCCCCAGACTCATATTTTCAATTTCCCGCTCAACACTCAGCTTAAACATCTCATTGGAACTCAAACAAAACTTGCTCAAAACCAAGCTTCTCCTCTCACGGACCTTCTTCCCTCCCCAAAGGTCTCCCCCAGTCTTCCCCTTCTTAGAAAATGGGTCCTCCGTTCTCCCTCTTGTTCAGTTGTTGAAGTAATTCTTAATCCTCTTTGACATTCACGTTCTGCATTTCTACTTCAAAACAGAACCAGAAACGGTCCCCAGGTGCCCAGCTCCTTCCTCAGGCATTTCTGCAGGAGCTCCGGAACCCTCCTCCCTCCTTGCACACCCCACCCACGAGATCCACGCAGAAGCCAGAGTGATGGGAGCAGAATACACGTCAGCTCGCGTTACTCTTCTGTTCAAAACCCTCCGATGGTTTCCCACCCCACTCAGAGTAGAAGTCAGACAGTCAAGTGACCTCCACGACCCTGCATGATATGGCCCCAATTTACCTTTCAGATGTCCTCTTCTCTCCCTCTCCCTCCTGTTCACTTCATCCTGGGCACAGTGACATTCTGTGGAGGTCTTCCCTCCCACTTTAGTTCTCCTTCCCCCGTCGCCCGGTGGCTGGTACCCTCCCTCCCCTTTGGTCACTGCTCAAAAGTTACCCTCTCAAACGAGTCAGCCCTTCCGTGCACTTTTCAATACAAGAGAACAAATCCCACTTGCCAGCACTTTCTATCCTCCCTCTGTTTTATTTTTCTCTATAGAACATTTCCCCAAGCTTTAGCTGTTAAACCATTCATCGTCAGTCTCTCTCCAACAGAATGTAAACTTTGTGAGGACTTGGGCTCTGTCGTGAAAGTTTTGTTCATACGTGCTCAGCAGGTTGTTCAATGGCTTGATGAACTCATATACGGGGGGAAGAAGAAACAGAGACGTGTAGAAGATTCATTCAGTCGGCAGACACTTTTCATGTCATTAAGGAATTCTGGGGCCTCTTGCATTAGCTCTAAAGCTAATCAAAAGAACGATGTATCAGAGTAAGCTTTACACTAAGATTGAAGAGACTTCATTTCTAGTCTTGGCTCTGGACTTGAAAAACACATTTAACCTCAGTTTCACTGCAAGTAAAATCAGAGAATTGGGATGTTCCAGGATTCTTTCCTGCTCAGTTTGTATGATTCTGGGTGCTACCCACTGCTTTTGGAATCCTCAAAGAAGCACATGCAGGTTATTGACATAAGAAGAGATTTTCAGAGTTCCCGTGGTGACACAGCAGAAACGAATCTGACTAGGAACCATGAGGTTGTGGGTTCGATCCCTGGCTTTGCTCAGTGGGTTAAGGATCCAGTGTTGCTGTGAGCTGTGGTGTAGGCCACCGGCTGTAGCTCCGATAAGACCGCTAACCTGGAAACCTCCATCTGCTGCAGGTGCGACCCTAAAAAGCCAAAAAAGCCAAAAAAAAAAAGAGAGAGAGAGAGATTTGCAAGTTTAAAAGCTTCATATGTAAGCATTCAGAGACTCACTTTGGGTTCTCAAAAGGCGGTAGTTGAAAAACTGCTGCGTTCACTAATTATGGTTATTCAAACTTTTCATTATTATTATACAGAATAATAATTGTCATCACTTACTAAGTGCCCACACTTTAGGAACTTAGTTAAAAGGGGGGAAAAAAGTCTAATTACAGGTTGATGATATTTGCATAAATTGATGGATTTCAGGCATATATTAAGGTAGTAATGCATTATAAAGCCAGAAAGGTTAGGTTCTCCTTGATTTGGACCTATTTTATATTTATCTTTAATATAGTTTTTTTTTCCCCTGATGGTACAATCTTTTCTTCTTCGCTCAGCCTCCTGGCTGCCAATCTCAGCCCCTGGGAGACTTATTTGGAGATAACTCATCCTGACATAATCATGCAATTTTGGAGGATGGCTGACCTATGTCTAAATTCTGATTCTGCCATTCATTTATTTTGTGTACTAAAATAAGCTTCTCACTTTCTCTTTAAGGGATTTTAAAAATTAGAATACTAAAAGCCAATCTGAAAAAAAAAAAAAAAAAGAAAGAAAAGCCAATCTTATCTGTCAGGGACCTTTTGTTAGACAATCAAATAATTTCGTGAAGCACGTGGCACACCCCTACACTTGCTAGCTTCCTTCTTCTTCTCCCTTTTCCATCTTCGTGGCCTCAGAGAAATAAATCTCATGGAGAAAATATGGAAATGCTCCCCATTCTTGCAAAGGAGACATGACTTCAGAATTCCTCTTTACCTCCTGCTTTGACTCTCTTTTTTTTTTTTTTTGACTTTTTAGGGCTGCTTTTCTAGGGCCACTTCTGTGTCATAGGGAGGTTCTCAGGCTAGGGGTCTAATTGGAGCTCCAGCTGCCGCCACAGCCACAACCACAGCAAAACAGGATCCAAGTCGAGTCTGCAACCTGCACCACAGCTCACGGTAACATCAGATCCTTAACCCACGGATCAAGGCCAGGGATCGAACCCACATCCTCATGTCCTCATGGAGGCTAGTCAGATTTGTTTCCACTAGGCCACGAAGGGAACTCCGACATTCTTTTGAAAAACCCAAATGCTCCATTTTTCCATGCCAATACTTGTGAAATAAAATTCATATTTTGTGGCAAGGCAAGTAAAATTTAGACATAAAAAATTCTTCTCTGCCCTGTGGCCTCCCCTCTTCCCCCACGTGCACTGTGAATCTGCATTACACGTTGACCAACCCCCCGACCCCCCATTGGCAGGAACACCTGCTCAACCCTAAAGAGCAACAACAAGACAACTCCTTAAAGATAACATTCCTTCTTAAGCTTGTTAGAAGGTGCATGACCCACCAGGATGACGCTTAGATCTGGATTGCGTAAACTGTCAGTAATACGTCATTTGATGCACAGCCCAATAAACTATGTTTCAATTTCTAATGGGCAGAACAGTTCTCAGAGCTTTCTGAGATGCTCTTCCCAAGTTAGGATCCTCAAATCTGGCTCAAATAAAATTTTCCACTTCTTTCTTAGGTTGACAATCAATTTTTTGTTGACATACTTCTCCACAAAAAACATCAAAAGAGCTAGTAAGTGCATAATAAGCCCCTGCATATAAGACCAAATGATTTTCAATAAGGATGACAAGACCTTTCGATGTGGTAACAACAGTCTTTTCAACAAATGGTGTTGGGAAAAACTAGATACCACATGCAAAAGAATGACTTTGACCCTTACCTTACACCGCATAGAAAATTAACACAAAATAGATCCAAGACCTAAACACAAGAGTTAAAGCTGTAACACTCTTAGAAGAAAACATAAGGGGAAAGCTTCTTGACATGGAGCTTGGCAATGATTCCTTGGACATGATGCCAAAAGCACAGGAAACAAAGTAAAAATAGATAGACTGGACTACCTCAAAATTACAAACGTTTGTGCATCCAAGGATGCAAACAATAGAGTGAAAATGGAGTCAATGGAATGGGAAAATTCATATATCTGATGAGGCGTTAACATTCAGAATATATAAAGATATTCCACAACTCAACAAAAAATAACTGCAATAAAAAACAGGCAAAGGATTTAAGCAGATATTTTTCCAAAGAAGACACAGCCAAGGAGAACGTGGAAAGATGCGCGACATCATCAATTAATCACTAGGGACACGCAAATCAAAACCACAATGGAGTAGCACCTCACTATTCCATTGTGTGTGGTCACAACCAAAAAGAAAATAACAAGTGCTGGACAGGATTTGAGGCAACTGGAACCTTGCACACTTTTGGTAGGAATGTAAAATGGTGCAGCCACTACAGAAAGCAATCTGGAGGTTCCTCAAATTTTTAAAAATAGAATTACCATATTCCACTTCCTAGTATACACCCAAAATAATTTAAGAGTCTCAAAGAGATAGGTGTACATCGATATTCATAGCAGCATTATTCATAATAGCCGAAAGGTGGAAGCAACCCAAATGTCCCCTGACAGATAAATGGATAAACCAAATGGGATATGTACATACAATGGAACATTGTTCAGCCTTGAAAAGGAAGGAGATTCTGGCTCACGCTACAACATATACTTTGAAAACATTATGCTTATTGAAATAAAAACTCACTCACAAAAAGACAAATACTGTAACTTCATTTAAACGACATAGCAAGAGCATTCAAATTCACAGGGATAGGAAGAAGGTGTTTGCTAGGGACCTGAAGGACGGAGGAATGGGAGTTGGTTAATGGGTAAGAGCTTCAGTTTCGAAGGATGAAAAGAGTTCTGGATATTAGCTGCATAGGAATGTGAATTACTTAACCTACTAAACTGTACACTTAAAAATGGCTAAGTTGCTCAATTTTATGTATGTGTATTTATCAAAAGTTGTCTTTAATTTTCTTAAATTAAAAAAAAAAAGATTCTAACTATAGTTGGTCCTCATGGGCCCACATTCCACAGCTCAGCAGCATCACAGTTAGTCCTGCTTACACCCAGCCTGCTTCGCTCTGTCTTCATCTGCCTGACTGTGCTGTTAGCATTCATCCTGCATCCCAGGCATCGGAACAAAATCCTCACATTAAAGGTGTGGCCTGACCATTCTGTCCTTCTAGAGCCTCTGCTGGGATTCTCTTGCCCAGATTACAAGGACTGCGCCTTCACATTCGTCCTAGCTTGGTTCAAATGTCACCCTCCCGAGAGGCCCGCCTTGCCCACCCTATTTAAAACTGCTAACTCCTCCCCCGCCCTCCAGGACTCCTTTTCCTGATCTCCTCCTTCACTTTCCTTCAAACTCTGACCTGTCATTAGCTTTGTTAATGCTTGTTTTTCCTCCTCTTCTCACCACCCACCCATTATAACATAACATCCAGGAAATAATGTATGTCTCTTTTGTTCACTGCTGTCTTTCTAGTAGCTAGAATGGTATCTGAGGCATGAGAGGGGCTCAGTAAAATTTTATTGAACAAATGAATGCATCAATCAATCAAAAGTTGATAGACAACGGCGTTCTTTTTTTTTTTCTCCTGCCTTTTTAGGACCGCACCTGCGGCATATGGAGATTCCCAGGCTAGGGAGGGGTCTAACTGAAGCTGCAGCCGCTGGCCTACACCGCAGCCACAGCAATGGGGGACCCGAGCCGAGTCTGCAACCTACACCACAGCTCACAGCAACCCCAGATCCTTAACCCACTGATCAAGGCCAGGGATCAAACCTGCGTCCTCACAGATGCTAGTCAGATTCGTTCCCGCTGAGCCACAACAGGAACGGCATTCTATATGGTAAGTTCGAGTACATGTGTGGATAAATACATACATAGGCATATGTGTGTGATGCTGGAATCTCAGGTCCTGAGATACCAATCCAGTGCATACACTGGCAGGTAAATCTGTCACAGTCTGTAAAAAATTACACTTCACCCACTTTTCTAGAGTGTCTCAGTTTCATGTATACACTCCACAGTACTCTGTTTACACTTTTTGCTATGGCCTCCAGGAAACTCAAGCCCTCACACTTCAGGGCCATGTTTGTGTTCAGACTGGGCACACGCCTGCTGTGTAGAAGGCCCTGAATTGAGGGCTGAAAGCCAATGTGAGGGCTCTGAGGCTGGCCCCCGGCAGCACGAGGACAGTCAGAGCTGCCCACTACAGCACTGGCCGAAATCCAAAGTGAGCCAGGGGCATGACTGGGCAGCACCTTAGTCTGATTATTATTTATCCCCTGGAGCAATAAACAAATACCTGCTACGGGATCCATTCTCAGTGCCTTTCAAATCAGACTTATTTAACTAACAAAAGGTTAGAAGTAGAGAACTGCTTTAGAGATACTGTTATCACCCCCCCCCCTCTTTAGGAGATTAGGAAACAGAGGGTGGGGAAGTGAAGTGACTTACCTAAGACACATCCAAATCACAGCCATCCATAGCTCTCTGTCCTATCAAAAAACCACTCCTCCTTGATACCGTTTCTGGATTCTCAATGAGGGGAGAGGGTTTTTCCTTTTATACCTGATTGACAATGGTTTGTTTAGGACAGGCTAGTTGTACAAACTGGAATCTAGCAAGCATCTTTAAAGAAACTATGCTCAAGTAGTTTCAAGTTCCCTGAAATTATAGGTCACTATACTCATTAGAGATGTTTAAAGAAGTTCATCAGTCCCTGGAAGAATCAGCAGACAGCTCAGCTTGGGCAAATCATTTGACTTGTATATGTAAAAACGGGCATTTGGGAGGCAGCCCGGCATAATCATGCTGAAAGATGTTGAGCAGTAGCTGTCATGTTCTTTGATGTTTGCAAAAACTTCTGGGGAACTGCATGCGTTATATCCTTTGTGTATGATATATATAGATCCCCAAATAAACGTTCTCTTTCATAAGAGAGGCGTCCAATCTCCAAAGTAATTTATGTGCATAAAACTATGTTTTAAGGCAACAAAAACAGATATAAAATTTCCCTTTTCCTAATTCAATTTTGCAAGAAAGAATTATTTAGTGGGTGGAAAATTGGGCAAGTCTTTTCCTTTGGCACTAACAACACAGCAGGAATATATAAACGGGTAAGGAGTGGCTGAATGTCCTGCATGCACAGAAGGCACCAGGGAAACCATCTGACACAGGAGGGAAGGGGGCAGGGCACAACTTTTAAAAGAATGACACAGCCTTTGAGGATGTAATAAGAACTGGTTAGAACAAACTAGGCCCAAGATGGCGGAAGATTCGACCTCCAGTAGACCTTGAGCCTCATTATGCGCTCATTATAATACATTAGCATGCTCAGTGACACACCCACAGGTGCCATGACAGTTCCAAGGGCCACCACAAAAGGGCAAAAAGTGGGCAGTGGCCCAATTCCTAGAAATCTCCACCCAATCCTGAAATAGTTGGAATGATCCTTGCACTCCTTAGCCTACGAAATTACTCACCTCACGTTCGGGGCCTCTCACCTTCTGAGATGGCCACATTGTTGGCAGAGTGTGTCTCCCCCAGTGCCACTCTCTTGCCTTCTGAGACAGACTGCATTCTGTCTATGGAATGTGTATCTTCCAGGCCACTCTCCCTTTCCAAGATGGCCCACGTTCTGTCTCTCTCAATAAATCTATTTCTTACCCATCACTTCGCCTCTCACTGAATTCCTCCTATGCTGAGACATAAAGATCCTGAACTTCAGTGAGTTCTGAGACCAGGTGTGTGATTTTAATTAAAAGACAGATTCAAATCCCAACCTGAGCTAAGTTCAAATACTAGCCTGTGGGCTCAAGTCCCAGTCTGAGCTATACGGTTTCAATCTACGCTTAACAAGGCCCTTGGCCTGATTTTCCCTGGCTTTTTTTTCCCCTATTAGAATGTCACCATGCTAACCTGTTCTCACTATAGAGGCCACATTTTTTTTTCTTTTCTTTTCTTCTTTTTACAGCCACACCTGCGGCATGTGGAAGTTCCCAGGCTAGGGGTCAACTCATGTAGCTGCCAGCCTATACCACAGCCACAGCAATGCAGGTTCCAAGCTGCGTCTGCAACCTACACCACAGCTCATGGCAACGCTGGATCCTTAACCCACTGAGCGAGGTCAGGGATCGAACCCGCATCCTCACAGAGATTACGTCATGTTCTTAACCTGCTGAGCCACAAGAGGAACTCCTAGAGGCTACCTCTTTTATCCTTCTCTCCAGCTAGGAGTCCCGTCAAAGCTAATATCAAGTCATCATACTGTACTCCTTACACATGGTACAGTTTTTATTTTTTAATTCTACTGCAATAAACCCGAGGAGCGGGCAGTCAATAATCCAGAGTATCTCTCAGGTAAAACTATGCCATAGCAGGCTCTTTTAAATTGTAAATACTAAAGCTTTCAACTTCATACATAAGTAAAAGCTGATTGTAATCAATGTCTTCTTTTAAGGAAAATCAAGAAAACACACACTTAATAAATTTCATGAAAACTTACAATCTGGGTCCAAAAATTGAGTCAGAACAAACACCAACTGGAAACAAAGCCTTCACTATGCAACACTTCTTAGCATTTTTCTGGAAATCTCTCAGAATACTTTTAGAAAATCTGCTTTCCTCAACTCAGGGGGAAAATGCCCATATACACAAAATGCTGAGTATAATTCCACAGCAATAGGGCCTCCCTTTCATTAGCTACGGATCTCCTTGAATTCTAGATTAAGAAAGTCTGCTGTTTGACTTTTTATAATCAAAAAGTTTGCAGAGTTACACATATCATTAAAAAGAGCTTTTTTAAAAAAATGTGTTAAACTATATTTTAATGTGCTAAACAGCAACCAGCACTTCCCTTTCTCCAAAAGAGTTCTTTAAAACTAAACTCTCGGAGTTCCCGTCGTGGCGCAGTGGTTAACGAATCCGACTAGGAACCATGAGGTTGCGGGTTCGGTCCCTGCCCTTGCTCAGTGGATTAACGATCCGGCGTTGCCGTGAGCTGTGGTGTAGGTCGCAGACATGGCTCGGATCCCGCGTTGCTGTGGCTCTGGCGTAGGCCGGTGGCTACAGCTCCGATTTGACCCCTAGCCTGGGAACCTCCACATGCCGCGGGAGCGGCCCAAAGAAATAGCAAAGAGACAAAAAATAAATAAATAAATGAAAATTAAAAAAAAAAAAAACTCTCCAAATTATTCATCCTGACAGACATGCCTGGCTAACATCACACTCGCAGGTAATACAGGTTGGGGGTGTTAAGAGTGAAATCCATCTCCATGTGAGCACCTTACCAAAACCTCCTCTCATTTCTTAACTGCAAATTATGTGAGTTGTGTATGTACGTTTGTGGATTTTAATTTACTCCTTTGGCTAACAACTTAGCTGACAATTATTGGAAGATAGTAAAAGCCATTCGTCTAACCAAATTACCAAATGATTCAATTTTAAGTTACCAAACGGTGCCAAATTGGCATACGCCATGGGAGACATTTCCCTTTCTCTTTCCCTTTCTCGAAGGTTGAAGTGGGCATGGAAAACTGACCCTGTGTTTGAGCAGTTAAACTTTCTGTGTGACACCGGCATGCACTCCCTGTTTCCCTTTTGCATTCTCCACGAGACTGTACATTTTATGAGGGCTCGGTGGTGCCTACCTTGCTGACACTGCTTGTCACAAAGCAAGTGTTCAATTTTAATGATGCCTTTGGATGTCACAGTACAGCAGTTACCCTTCAGTCTCCTGCCAAACACCGTGTGGGAGATGTCAGGAGGTTAGAAACTGGTTTCCTCAGAGCCCTGGCTTTGGGCAGAGACGGAAAAGGAGACAGAATCGCTAAGACGTAGGCCATGTGGGTGAATCCCATCCCCACTCCCATCCTGGCTTCCATTAGATCACCTCTGCTTTAGTCGGCACTTTCTACAGAAGATTTGTCAGAGTAAAGAATTCCAGGCTCAAGCAAACAAACACAAGTTTGAGAAGTCCTACAACACTTCAGACTCCAGAGCTGAATTCTGAGGAAGTTAAATGCAATCTTTCCTAATTCTTTTTCTTTTCTATAGATTGACCAATAACTTGCAAACTGAAAACTCTAACTAGTCTGTATTCAGTTGTTTCAGATGCAAGAAATGTGTCCCCACGTTCTTTAAAAAGGAGATAATACCTGCAGTGGATGAAAAAGTTTCAAACAAACAGTGTATTTTTCAAGGAAATGCACTTTATATTACATAACTACCAGATATTGGGATGTAACCCTACTTTTCCCTGGTAAGTATGAATGAACTCAGTATACCCTGGGAGACCGGTTATGGCGTATGAATAACATGTGTAACGAAGTCTGGCAGAAGAGTCAGGAACTTCTTTTTTTTTTTTTTTTTTTTTTTGCTATTTCTTTGGGCCGCTTCTGCGGCATATGGAGGTTCCCAGGCTAGGGGTCGAATCGGAGCTGTAGCCACCGGCCTACACCAGAGCCACAGCAACGCGGGATCCGAGCCGTGTCTGCAAAGTACACCACAGCTCACGGCAACGCCGGGTCCCTAACCCACCGAGCAAGGGCAGGGACAGAACCCGCAACCTCATGGTTCCTAGTCGGATTCGTTACCCACTGCGCCACGACGGGAACTCCCAGGAACTTCTAACAGTAGCAACAGAGTTATCATTTTGCACCTGGGAATGCCAAAATTTATGTAACCGGAGTACAGTATCCTTTCGATAATTTTATAAGATGAGTTCTTTTAACCAATCCATTTTTGAGCAGTAAGAATGTAAGCAGATCGATGATACTCAGAATGATAGAAATCATTACTTTTCTGGGATATTTTTTCTAGCATTTTCACAAGAGTTCCTGTCACTTTTCCTAAGAAAGTTAATCGTGGTGGTGATGTTAGCCGTGGAGGCGGTATTAGCTGTGGGGGGAGTTGGATAGTTGCGACAGTTAGTGCTACTGGAGGTGGTATCTGGGGGGCGTGGGCAGTGAGGGTTGACAGTGGGAGAGATAATTATGTTTGTGGGGTCAGTAAGCTATGAGTCCTGGTGGTGTTGGTTGTGGTCATGGGAGGGAGGAGCTGATGGTGACATTGGACATGACATTTATGAGTGGTGGCGATAACGGAGGTAGCAGTTCAGGAAGACGGGTGACAGCTGTGAGTGGTAGTAGCTGTGGGTAGTAAAGCTGGTGATGTTACTTGCGAAAGCTAGCTGTGAAGTGGAGGTGATGGTGGAGGTGATGACGGTGATAGCTGTGGGAGATGGTACCAGTTGCAGGTGGTAGTCACAGAGGGGTGGGGTGGTACATAGTTAATGAGAGAGATGGAGAAATGTGGGCAGAGGAAATTCATCTTAAGAGGAAATTTTCAGGATTGTATTATGGGATTGAATGTGTTGTTGAAACAGGACAAGATGTGGTCTGAAAATAGTGAATCATGAAACATCCACTGTAGCCCAAATTATCGAGGTTTTCTTTCCTGTGGATCTGTTGCTGTCAGTCGCAAAGGAAAACCCAAGTGTGACACAAAAAAACTAACATACGCAGCTCCCTGGTGACTATAATTTTAGCTAGCGTCCAGGCTTTGGCTTTCTCTCTGAAATGCGAGCCTTCGGTGTTTTGGGAAAAAGAGTGACATGTCTTTAGTGCAGTGTTCAAAACATCTGCGGGAGAGCAAGTGTGTGAGATGATGGGGGCTGGGGCCAAGGTGGGGGCGGAGGTGGCGAGATGTGGTCCCATGATGAATACATTTTGAAAGTAGAGCCCATAGTATTTTCTGGGATGTGAGATCAAGGAGTCTGGAATTTGGAGCAAGCACCCGAGGTTCAGAGAGATGACCACACTTTGTAAAACAATGATGCAATGACGTCCTTTTTTTTTTTTTCCTTCACAATTTCTCCTTAGAAACTGACAGACTGTTTGCATATTGATGGTCTTAATAATTTTTTTTAAGGAGGGCATTCAGAAAAAAAAAAAAAACCTTTATATAAGCAAAATCATGCCAGGTCTTAATATTATTCTACATGTTTCCTTGTCAATAAAAAGGTATGTATTTTCAAAATATTTATGAAATGAAAAAATCCTCGTATTCTATTTTCACAATCTGTGCTGGCGCTCTTTCATGTGGGTAAATTCACAGCCACACGGTAGAGAATATTTTTGAAAAGAGCCTGATGTCTCCAGACTGTCTGAGTGAATCTCAGGAACTCTGAAATCTTGGTTTATATTTGCACCAAACTCCCCATTCATGAAGGGAAGTTTTATAGAACCTTAAAGCAAAGGCTTCCCCTTCTTGAGGAATTATCAGAAGATATGTCCCTATGTTAGTAATCTCCCCACTATTCCTCTTTTTCTGTTTAGTCTGTGCCCATGGTATGTATGATGTGAGCAGCCAGAAGCTATTACAAATGATGAGAACTGGTTTTCACTAACCTGCAGTGCAAGTGTTCTTCTCTTTTCCCACGGAGATCCAGAGGTATTTATTAAACACACACACACACACACACACATACACGCATGCACACAGCATTATGACTTAGTTTACGAAAAAATAACATAGTATTTTACAAATTTATTTTCAACTCAAAATGAGTTAAAGCTATTAGAAAAAAAAAAATGAGAGTATTTACTCCAACTCAGTAACTCCAACTGAAATATTCAATTGCCAAAGCTCCTTAACCCATCCTACCCCTTATCAGAACCTGCTGTAAATACCAGGTCACACTGCTTTTGGATCTCTTACTTGGAAAACTAATAAATCCTGAACCAAGTCTTAGTCTTGACAAAGTAAGAGAATAGGAATGAATACTCACCTTCAAGCCAGTTGTTCTTTGACTTCAGAAAACCCCATGGACTTAAAAGCATCAGAGGCAGAGATCAGCTCCAGTCACCATTCTTAAAGAGACTAGTCTCTGGGAGAAACACATTGAGGATTATTTGGTTACTGAATTTTCTCATGAACTGAATATACACATAAAGTACCTCTTTTGTATCAGGTACTGTTCTACATACTGCAGCAGTGAGAGCACAGAGAAAGAAAAAAATCAAGGCCCTGCCCTCACAGAGCGGACATTCCACATTGATGCCAAGAGTGAAGTAACTTCACTCAAATATCACATTAAATTTTACTTTTCTTTCTGTCTTTTTTTTGGCTTTTTAGGGACGCACCTGTGGTATATGGAAATACCCACACGAGGGGTCAAATCGGATCCACAGCTGCCAGCCTACACCACAGCCACTGCAACAAAGGATCCAAGCCATCTCTGCGACCTACACCACAGCTCAAGGCAACTCCAGATCCCTAATCCACTGAGCAAGGCCAGGGACTGAACCCGCATCTTCATGGATACTAGTCAGGTTCATAACCCACTAAGCTACAACAGGAACTCTCTTCATGTTAAATTTTTCAAGAGTTTCCTTTTGGTTTGCCAAAGTCTCTCCCAAGTAACGGTGACTATCCACTTTGAAAAAAAAAGCGGAGTTTCCGTCGTGGCGCAGTGGTTAACGAATCCGACTAGGAACCATGAGGTTGCGGGTTCAATCCCTGCCCTTGCACAGTGGGTTAACGATCCGGCATTGCCGTGAGCTGTGGTGTAGGTTGCAGATGCGGCTCGGATCCCGCATTGCTGTGGCTCTGGCGTAGGCTGGCAGCTACAGCTCTAATTAGACCTCTAGCCTGGGAACCTCCATATGCCGCGGGAGTGGCCCAAGAAAATGGCAAAAAGACAAAAAAAAAGAAAAGAAAAGAAAAGAAAAAAAAAGCTATGCTTTCTGCCACTTCACTAGCACACGTGGCTCAAGATTATAGAAAGAGGTATAATGCTTATTTATAATTATAAAGCAAACATATAAATATGGATATAAAATAAATATAAATGTTGCTATCCATGTACACACACAGTAAGAGTCTAATGGAGCAATTAAAAGTTAGGATCTGAAGTTCAAAAATACATCTCTTGAAGCTGTCACTTAATTAGCCACTATCTCTTGGGTAAGTTTATTGATGTCTTTAAATCTCAGTTCTTCAGCTATAAAGTTGGAATGATAATCATACATATATAAAAGGATTAATGCAATGATTAAATATGAGAATGGATTCCAAATACCTTGGCTGGCACCAAGTCCCAATCTAATAGTCATTACTATTATAATATCTCTATTACTTGTGTGTATTATAGATGGAAATTAAGAATTCTGTCAGCAAAGTCTGGTATGTTTTCTGACTGTCCAAAACTATCACGCATAGTCACTGGGGCATTTCTTCCCTAGGATCCTGCAGAAATTCTGCTTCTAAAATTTGATATCAAAAACTGGCAGAAATTCAGCTGAGTGTCCCACCACAGGACTCCAAAACACATCTACATCTGAATCTGCTTCACTTGATTTCTCAAAGTAGGTCACTGGCATATGACACCCTTTGCAGCTATATAAAGAAAAGCAGCAAAACTCCCATTGTTCTTGCATAAATATATTTTTTTCTTCTCTTCTCTTCTAGCATTTTCCTTTTCTTGCTTTAGATTCAGGCTTTAATAGAAGCTATTTAGAAAGGTCTTTTTTTCCAGAAATGTTATAAGGTGAGGGAGAACATCTTTACCAGATGGCCCTGAACATAATTTCAACTTTTTTTTTACATTCTAGACCATCCTTTGCAAATCGATTTTTGTTTTTATAATATTATGGAGTTATTGTTCAGGAACTTAAATGGAGCTATTCGCTCTAAACAATGATAGCTCCAGAAGCCTTTTTTTTTCCGGCCACACCCACACTATGCAGAAGTTCCCAGGCCAGGGACAGAACCTGTGCCACAGAAGTGACTTGACCCACAGCAGTGACAAGGCCTGATCCTTAAGCACCAAGCCACCACAGAACTCCTCCAAATGTATTAAATGTACTGTTTCTGTTGCTCATGATGCTTCAAAATGGATCACTTCTCAGTTCTCTAGTTACTAGCTGTGGTTTCACTCCCTGCCTTGCCTTTCACCAGCCCACACTATTCCATGTTATATTCCACCTTCAGCTAGGGGGAAAAAAAAATCTAAGGGAAAACAGATAAATACTCTTGCTAAACATTAAAGTTTATTAAGTGAAAACAAAAATGCTCATGGCTGCATTTTTCTCCCAGTTTAAAATATATGGACTTCAGGGGAGGGAGTGGGGTGGACTGGGAGTTTAGGGATAATAGATGCAAACTATTACATTTAGAATAGATAAGCAATGAGGTCCTACTGTATACCACAGGGAACTATATCCAGTCTCTTAGGATAGATCATGCACATGACTAGGTCAATTTGGTGTGAAGCAAAAATTGACACAACATTGTAAATCAACTACACTTTAATAAAAGAAAATGTGCAAAAAAAAATGCATGGACTTTGTGACAGATATTGCCCCTAATGGAACTGAGTCATCTCTTACTATTCCTAATTCCTGGAACTCTTTGCTAAGTCTGCTTACTGGGAAAATATGTTGTTATTTTATTACACGATAAAAATGTAGAGTTTTGGCAATATGGACTGGATCCTGAGTAGAAATACTCCATTTCTGTTTTGTACATGATAGAACTGCTGGATCCTTGAACTCTGGATTAAAGTTCAAACTGTGGACTAGACACATGTGCGTCAGAAACTCATGGGCTAAGGAGGTCATTCCCAATTCAGATTTCCAGTTTCCACCCGTAGATGTTCTAATCCTATAGGTCCGGGGTCAACTCTGAAATCTTGAAATCTGAGAACATTTCTTCAGGGGTTAAAGGATTTGGTGAAAAGCCCACTTCTAATAATAAGTGGCATGCCGTATGTTCAAACTCAACTTCACTGACATCCTCCTACATTTCACCTGTACATACATTTTTCTAAATACACTTTCCTTTTATCTAAAATAAGTTGGAAAGAACTGGGTTAGATTTTTTTTTTTCAAAGAAAGCCAATTATTGCTCTGCAAAGTGAAGGTGGTATCAGTTTCATTGTAACAGTGTTTTATAAGCTGATAAAGTCTAAGAAAACATGCATATGATCAATCCTTTGAAGGTGGTTTCATGAGAAATAGGGACTTACAAGATTCTGATTTTTCACTTTCAAGATAGAATATAGATGAAATCCCCTAGGACATCGTCCTATTAATGTAATTACACAGATACAAGCATTGAAAGAAGTGCCAGGCTGATTAGAAATGACAGTGAGGGAGCGGGCAAGCACAAGTAGAGATTTCCAAAGTGACAAAATCAGAACGAAACAGCATACATTTAGGTTAGAATAAATCTTGCTGAAGAATACAACCCTCCTCAAAGAGAATCCTAAAGAGTCAGGGGAAGTGGATTTGCCAGTGTAAAATCAGTGCACATATTACTATCTCAAAATATGCCACTGTAATACCTACAAAGACTCAGTAAGACAGGAGCACTCAAAGGAAGCCTGGAAACTGAGACAGACAACCAAGCCATTACTGGAGTCTATAGCAAATCCCAACAACAAGAAGTCACGAGAGCTGAAAGGAGACACCCTACAAATGATTTCATAGCAAACACACCACCCAGATAACTGGAAGGAGTCTGGTTCTCCATGTATTACCCATCTCTGATTCAGTGACTCAGGAACCACACTCAGTTATAAAATGAGGCAGCTGCCCATCCTGAGACGCTCACTTGCTTCTCTTTACGCCTTAGTCCCTTCCAAGAGTCTCCCATTCAAAATATATCAAGGATGTTAAAGCCAAGAAAAGCAACAAGGCTGAAAAGAGGGAGCGCTGCCGATGGTACATTTAAGACGCTGTGGAAGACACACATAGAAGTGTTAACAAGTAAGGGCTAAAACAGAAAGAAACATAAAGGTAACGTGTCCAGGAGGCTGCAGTCCTTCAGAATTTTTCATGAGTCCAAACGTTCAAGGATGGGGCAATGATGAGTAGAAGTTCGTCTGAATTCGACAAAGCTGCCAGAGATGAATGGCTATGGGGCAGTGGAAATCAGCCAAGAGCCGTGCACATGAGCCTTCCCTCCTGCCCTCTTTCTGTGACAAAGACAAATGGGAAAACCAGGCAGACAGACTTTATCGGCAGGCGTTAGTGGCCGGTGTCCTTGGTAGACCAAGACGAGTGAACTGACTTGTGCTGAAGAGCAGTCCTTTATTATTGAGGTGTAATTTGCCTTAAATAAAATGCACTCATACTGAATGTTTTGATAAACGTACACTCAATCAGGTTATAAAACATCTCCATCACCCAGGAGATGTAGGAAACCGAGACTCCACTCTTACAGGGGGCACACAAAATTTCACATGATTCAGAAACCAGGGCAGGGGCAGCAGTTTGAAAGGAGCCTGGATGAGACCCACTTGCTGATCTTGGAGAGCTTCCCAGTGACAAAGGAGCCAACTGGGACCCCATCCCACCCCTGCCCCTGTGGACACAGATGCTGGTGGCAGCCAGTGAGGGAGCTCATTCTACCACCAAGACACTGATGCTGACAAGTGCCATTCTGGAGTCCTCCCTCCAGCCCATTAGCCCCAGGGGGCATACCCACTCACCAGTCAGTCCACCCAGTCCCAGGAATCCCCAGGCCAAGCAGCCCATCCCTGCCCACAATGACTGACAACCTTCACAATAGGGAAGGCCTGGCCAGGCCAGGGGACAGCTCAGCCAACCACCACGCCCACAGGAATCACCCACACAACAGAAGGGCCCACACAACCACACAGGGGGCTCCCTAGACCATACACTTCTGGTGACCAGAGGGGAATGTGCTCCTAGGCTCTACAGAAGGTCTACACAAGGTCACTGCTCCAAGATTGGGAAATGTTACCAACCTACCTAATACATAGAAATAAAAACAGAGAACGAGGCGAAATGAGGTAGAAGAGGAATATGTTCCAAATGAAGGAACAAGATAAAAACCCCATGCAACTAGAGAGTCTCACATTGAGTGAAGTAAGTCAGAAAGAGAAACAAAAACACCATATGATGTCACTTACATTTGGATTCTAAAGTACAGCACAAATGAACCTCTCCACAAAACAGAAACAGACTCACAGACATAGAGAACAGACTTGTGGTTGGCAAAGGGGAGGGGGAGAGAGAGTGATGGACGGGGAATTTGGGGGTAGTAGATTCAACCTATTACATTCAGAATGGATAAGCAATGAGGTCCTGCTGCATGGCACAGGGAACTATATCCAGTCTCCTGTGATGGACCATGATGGAAGATAATATAAGAAAGGGAATGTGTATGTGTATGACTGGGTCGTTTTGCTTACAGCAGAAATTGGCGCAACTTTATAAATCCACTATACTTTAATAAAAAAAGATAAACACCCAGAAGAACTAAACAAAGTAGAGATAAGTAATTCACCCAATAAAGAGTTAAGGTAATCAATATAAAGGTGTTCAACAAACTCCGGAGAAAAATGAACATAGTAAGAAGTTTAACAAAAAGTTTAGAAAATATCAAGAAGAACCAAACAGAGCTGAAGAATAACTGGATCTTGCTGTTTGTGACAAGATGGCTGGACCTAGATGTATTATGCTAAGTGAAATATAAGTCAGAGAAAAACAAATGTATGATTTCACTTATAAGTGGAACCTAAAAACAAAACAAATGAACAACATAGCAAAACAGAAGCAGACTCACAGATGCAGAGAACAAACAGGTGGTTGTCAGAGGGGCGAGGGTGGGGGGGATGAGTGAAACAGATGAGAGATTAAGAGGTACAACTTGCGGTTACACACTAAATGAGTCACAGGGATGACATGTACAGCGTGGGGAACACAGTTGATAATGTTGTAATAACTCCGTATGGAAAACAGGTGGTAAATAAACTTATCGTGGTGATCATTCTGCAATGCATAGAAATTTCAAACCACCACATCGTATACCAATGCAAAGAAAAGAAACTGCCTAACTCTTTTCCAAAGAGCACCGTTTTACACTCACATCAACAACATGAGAGAGTTCCACCTAAACAAAACGAAAAGACAACCCACAGAATGGGAGAAAATCTTTGCAAATGAATCGACTGACAAGGGATTAAGCTCCAAAACTTAGAACACCTTCTGCAGCTCCATACCAAAAAAACAACCCCATCCAAAAATAGGCAGAAGATCCAAACAGATGAATTACCCAAAGAAGACATACACATGGCCAAAAAACACATGAAAAGATGTTCAACATCACATATTATTAGAAAAATGCAAATCAAAACCACTCTGAGGTACCACCTTACACCAGCCAGAATGGCCATCATCAAAAAGTCTACAAACAGTAAGTGCTGGAGAGGGTGTGGAGAAAAAGGAACCCTAGTACACTGTTGGTGAGATTGTAAATTGGTGCAACCACTATGGAAAGCAGTATGGACATTCCTCAGAAAACTAAACATAGAACTACCATTTGATTCAGCAATCCCACTCCTGGGCATCTATCCAGAGAAAACCATGACTCGCAAAGACACATGCACTCCAATGTTCATTGCAGCACTATTTGCAACAGCCAAGACATGGAAACACCCTAAATGTCCATCAACAGAGGATTGGATCAAGAAGATGTGGTACATATACACAATGGAATATTACTCAGCCAGTAAAAGGAACGAAATACCGGCATTTTTAACAACATGGACGGACCTAGAAATTATCATGCTAAGTGAAGTCAGCCATACAGTGAGACACCAACATCAAATGCTTTCACTGACATGTGGAATCTGAAAGAAGGACAGACTGAACTTCTTTGCAGAACAAATGCTGACTCACAGACTTTGCAAAACTTATGGTCTCCAAAGGAGACAGTTTGGGGGGTGAGGGGATGTGCTGGGGTTGTAAGTTGGAAGTCCTATAAAATTGGATTGTGATGATCATTGTACAACTATAAATGTAATAAATTCATTGAGTACTAAAAAATAATAAAATTTTTTTTAAATTTTTAAAAATTAAAAAAATTAAAATATGAGAGAGTTCCAATTTACTCCAAATCCTTGCCATCACTCAATCTGGTCATTCTTTTTCACTTTAGCCATTAAGAACAATCTTTTGAGAATTCCCGTCGTGGCTCAGTGGAAACGAATCTGACTAGGATCCATGAGGATGGAGGTTCGATCCCTGACCTCGCTCAGTGGGTTAAGGATCTGGTGTTGCTGTGGCTATGTTGCAGGCAGGCAGCTACAGCTCCAATTTGACCCCTAGCCTGGGATCCTCCATATGCTGTGGGTTTGGCTCCAAAAAGACAAAACAAAAAAGGAGATAACAGCCTTTTAATGGGCTAACAACCAAAGAATTTATCTGCTTGTGTATTTACCTTGGTTTGATTTTTGTCCATGCTACAACCCTAATTTTGAAGAACTGCTGCCTCCCAGATTCATGTATTTAGGACCGATCACATGCACCTCATTAAGAAGCTTCCCACTTTATCCATCTTCCAGGCCCTTTGCTACTTTGTTCTACCTGGGTTGTTAGTAGGACCTTAACTCCACGCAAAGCCACACGGTCCTGCTGTCTCATGCTGTGGCTCAGAGGAAGCATATCCCAGGGGATGGAGGATGGCTAATGGGACTGGGTGATCCAACAGGGGAGGAGCTACCTCCCGTCTGGGATAATGGGAGAGAAGACATGAGAGCTGGCAGGCAAATGGCCTGTGTTTTACTGCATTAGACTGGAAGCCAATTGCTTTGTGCTGTGTCCAGCTGGCCACTGCACACAGCTCAGAAGATGCAGCTATAGAGAGACCGAGACTCATCATATAACAGCAGCCACACAGTAATGCATCACTTTGCATTTGTTCCCCATCTTCTCCTGCTTCATATCCTTCTTCTCTCACTCTACTTTCTGGGAATTGAACTTCCAATAAGTTATTGTCACTTAAATCTTGCCTTGGACTCTTTTTAGAGAACTTAGTTTCTCTATAAGTTCCTTCTCTTGGAGTTCCCGTCATGGCGCAGTGGTTAACGAATCCGACTAGGAACCATGAGGTTTCGGGTTCGGTCCCTGCCCTTGCTCAGTGGGTCAAGGTTCTGGCGTTGCCGTGAGCTGTGATGTAGGTCGCAGACGCGGCTCGGATCCCGAGTTGCTGTGGCTCTGGCGTAGGCCGGTGGCTACAGCTCCGATTCGACCCTTAGCCTGGGAACCTCCATATGCCACGGGAGCGGCCCAAGAAATGGCAAAAAGACAAAAAAAAAAAAGTTCCTTCTCTTGAGCTATCTTGACCCTCGTCCTTCCTAACATTCTTTCCTTCAACCATTAATTAATTTTATGAGTCATCAAGTGTCTCTCTAATAAATTCTATTTTGGTCAGTTTCTGTAGCTTAAGGCCACAGAATCTCTCTTTTTTTTTTTTTTTTTTTTGGTCTTTTTAAAAGGTCCCCACTTGCGGCATATGGAAGTTCCTGGGCTAGAGGTCAAATCGGGGCTACAGTTGCCAGCCTACATCACAGCCACAGCAACATGGGATCCAAGCCACATCTCCGACCTACACCACAGCTCACGGCAATGCCGGGTCCCCAACCCCCTGAGCAAGGCCAGGGATTGAACCCACAGCCACAGCCACAGCAACACGGGATCCAAGCCACGTCTCCGACCTACACCACAGCTCATGGCAATGCCGGGTCCCCAACCCCCCGAGCAAGGCCAGGGATTGAACCCCCATCCACTAGTAGGGTTCATTTCTGCTGAACCACAACAGGAACTCCCAAGGTCACAGAATCTTAATCAGTTTACAAGTCAAGGATATAAGTTTGTGGGATATTAGAATATATCTTTACAATATTATATCCTACAAAAGAGGAAAATGGGGATCATAAAAATTAATAAAGTTAATCATCTGGAGTTCCCGTCATAGCTCAGCAGTTAACGAATCCAACTAGTATCCAGGAGTTCAATCCCTGGCCTTGCTTACTGGGTTAAGGATCCAGCATTGCCATGAGATGTGGTGTAGGTTGTAGACGTGGCTTGGATCCTGCATTGCTGTGGCTGTGGTGTAGGTCGGCAGCTACAGCTCCGATTCAACCCTTCGCCTGGGAACCTCCATATGCCACAGGTGCAACCCTAAAAAGACAAATAAATAAATAAATAAAATTAATCATCTGCTACAGCAGAAATGCACAAACTATCACTTGATACATAGTAGGTATGAAGTAAATATTTGCTGGCTCTGAATCAGAAACCTGGTGAGTACTACATGTTCCACCAGATTTGACTTCAAAGCCTGTGAGCTTCCTGTTATAACACACTTTATCTCAACTTGGATAAAGATTCTAACAGGAATGGTTCTCTCTTAGATATAATGTAAAGGATTCGCTATGCTTATCTGCCTGCTGATATAATTCTTCATCCAAAGAGTTGTCTAGTCCGGATTGCTCCATCCTCTCAAACAGAATTTTTTATTTGGTCTGATTTAAAGAGTAATACATCTTGGAATTCCCATCGTGGCTCAGTGGTTAACAAATCCGACTAGGAACCATGAGGTTGTAGGTTTAATCCCTACCCTTGCTCAATGGGTTAAGGATCTGGCATTGCCATGAGCTGTGGTGTAGGTCGCAGATGCAGCTCGGATCTGGCATTGCTGTGGCTGTGGTGTAGGCCGGCAGCTGTAGCTCGGATTCGACCTCTGACCTGGGAACCTCCACATGCCACGGGTGCAGCCCTAGAAAAGACAAAAAGACAAAAAAATTTAAAATTTTTTAAAAAAATAAAGAGTAGTACATCTAGAAATCTTGAAGAAAAAGAGGATTTATACTACTATTTAGAAGGCTTAGGGTAAAGCTCTAATAATTAAGATAGCGTGGCATTAGCACAAGAATAGACGAAACAACCAATGGAACAAAAGAGCCTCCCTCCGCCCCCCAAAAAAGATTTTTATGACTACAGGAGATACAATGGGGAATTCTTCTTTTTTTTTTTTGGTCTTTTTTGTTGTTGTTGTTGCTATTTCTTGGGCCACTCCCGAGGCATATGGAGGTTCCCAGGCTAGGGGTGGAATCGGAGCTGTAGCCACCGGCCTACGCCAGAGCCACAGCAACGCAGGATCCGAGCCGCGTCTGCAACCTACCCCACAGCTCACAGCAACGCCAGATCGTTAACCCACTGAGCAAGGGCAGGGACCGAACCCGCAACCTCATGGTTCCTAGTCAGATTCGTTAACCACTGCGCCACGACGGGAACTCCGGGAATTCTTCTTTATTTGGGTCTAGGTTAATTTGATATCCCTACGGAAAAAGACTTACTTTGTCATCTACTTCAAATAAGCACGAAAATAAAATCTAGATGAACTGCAGACCTAAATATAAAATATTAAACTAAAAAAAATGTTAGAAGAAAATATAGAGCATCTTAATGATCTTAAATGTAGGCAAATTTTTTTCACAGAACACAAAAAGCATTAACCATAAATTTCTTAAATGATAAATTGGACTGTAATACACTTAAGGATTATCTTTCCCCCAAAATATACTATTAGCAGAGTGAAAAGTACCCAACAGAATGATGGGAGATTCTTGCAATACATATATCCAATAAGGAAACTAACAATGAGGAAAACCCAATAGAAGCACAAATTCTTGAACAGATACTTCAAAAAAGAAGATATCCAAATAAGCAATAAACATATGACAAGATCATAAACTTCATTGACCACAAGAGGAAGTCAATTTAAACCACAAAACAACACACTACGTACACATACGAGAATGGCTAAAGTTAAAATGATAAAAAAAAAATACCAAGTCTTAACTAGAATCTGGAGCAATTAGAAGCTCTGACAGAAGTGTAAATTGCTACCACCACTTTGGTTTTTTTTTTTAAGATTTTTATTTTTTCTATTATAGTTGATTTACAATGTTCTGTCAATTTCTGCAGTACAGAAAAGTGACCCAGTCATATATTTTTTTTCCCCTCATATTATCAATCATCATGTTCCATCACAAGTGACTAGATATAGTTCCCTGTGCTATATAGCAGGGCTACCATCACTTTGGAAAAATATTTTGAAGTATCTTTTAAAGCTGAACTTATCCACTTTATATAACTCAGTAATTCCACTCCAGAGCATTTACCCAATAGAAATAGCTCTCCTGTGGTGCAGCAGGTTAAGGATCCGTCACTGTCACTGCAGCAGCTGGGTTCACTACTGTGGCCTGGGGTCGATCCCTGGCCTGGGAATTCTCACGGGCCATGAGTGCAGCCAAAAAAAAAGGATACTGCACTGGAACGTTCACTGCTATTTATATTATCCCAGTACTTATCAATGGTTGGATGAACAAATAAATTGTGGTATATTCACGCAAAGAAATCTTAGTGGCTATGAGTATAAATAATGCTCAAAGCAGCAATATGGATTGATCACACAAGCATAATGTTAGGTGAAAGAAATCAGGTACAAAAGAGTACACATTGTGTAATGCAAGTGACATAAAGCACAAGAGTAGGTTAAATGAATGCATGCTGTTAGACAGCAAGGACCCCGAGGAGGCATAATGTCGGGAGCGAGTAAGGAGGGGGCGGGGGTGGGGGTTTCAGATTCTGTTTCTCAATCAGGGTGCTGGTTACATGGGCACATTCAGTTTGTGAAAATTCATTGATCTAGATATTTATGTCAGAGTTCCCGTCGTGGCTCAGTGGTTAACAAATCCGACGAGGAACCATGAGGTTGCCGGTTCGATCCCTAGGCTCGCTCAGTGGGTTAAGGATCCAGCATTGCCATGAGCTGTGGTGTAGGTTGCAGACGAGGCTCGGATCCCGCATTGCTGTGGCTCTAGGGTAGGTTGGCAGCTACAGCTCCGATTCAACCCCTAGCCTGGGAACCTCCACATGCCGCAGGAGCACCACTAGAAAAGGCAAAAAAACAAAACCAAAAAAAAGACATTTATGTCGCATTCACTTGTCTTTACATTTTACTTCAGCTGAAAGTTTTTAAATGTAGTACATCTGTAACAACATTTGTGGAAGATAATGTCTTTGCAGCCTATTCCTTGAAATAAGCCATGACTTGCCACCAATTGTAAGAATTAACAATGACTCTAATTGGCTAAAGTTCTGTCACAAAAAAAGAGGTTACATTTTTCATTGTTACAATTTAGCAGTTGTGTATTTATTACATTAAATTCAGTATATAATTCTATGAGTATCACTGTGTATAAATTATCTCTGAAGTAGCAGATGAAATCTTTAGTTATTGCATTCTAATGCTTTGTGACTAGTCATTTGGGGATAATTACATTTTTCTACAGAATTTTAAAGTGCTGAAAAAAATTTTCCCTAAATAGACATTTCTCCAAAGAAGACAAGACAGATGGGAAAAAAGCACATGAAAAGATGCTCAACATCACTAATTATTGGAGAAATGCAAATCAAAACTACAGTGAGGTACCACTTCACAATAGTCAGAATGGCCATCATCAGTAGTTCCCACTGTGACACAGTGGGTTAAGGATCTGGTGTTATTTCTGAGGCAGCACTGGTTTGATCCCTGGCATGACACAGTGGGTTAAAGGATGAGGTGTTGCTGCAACTGCGGCATATGTTGCAGCTGCGGCTGGAATTCAGTTCCTGGCCCAGGAACTTCCATGTGCCATGGGCATGGCCAAAAAGAAAAAAATAAAATGTAAAAAAATGGCCATCATCAAAAGTCTACAAACAACATATGCCAGAGAGGGTGTGGAGAAAAGGGAACCTTCCTACACTGTTGGTAGGAATGTAAATTGGTGCAACCACTATGGAAAACATTATGGAGGTTCCTTCAAAAACTAAATATAGAACTACCATAGGATCTAGCAATCCCCTCTTGGCCATATATCCAGAGAAAATCGTAATTTGAAAAGATACATGCACCCTAATATTCATTGCAGCACTATTTACAATAGGCAAGACATGTAAGAAGTCCATCGAGAGAGGAATGGATAAAGAAGGTGGAATATTACTCAGCCATAAAGAAGAAAAATAATGCCATTTGCAACAACATGGATGAACATAGATATTATCATACTAAGTGAAGTTAGACAAAGGTAAATATTACATGATATCACTTACATGTGGAATCTAATAAAAACTCTATAAAAGAACTTCCTTATAAAATAGAACAAACTCACAGATTTTGAAATCAAACTTATGGTTACCAAAGGAAACAGCTGGGGGGAGGGATAAATTGAGAGGATGGAATTAATACAAACACACTACTATATAAAATAGAAAACTAACAGGGACCTAGTCGTATGGCACAGAGAGGTCTATTCAATGTTCTATAAAATCCTGTAAGGGAAAAAGAATGGATATATGTATATGTATAATTGATTCGCCTTGCTATACACCAGAAACTAACACGACATTATAAATTAACTACACTCCAATAAAAAAAATTTTTTTGATGCTTTCCCTCACTATGTACCTCTTTAGTACAATATTTGGCATAGTACACACATTTACCCTATGTTTGGTGAATTTAATGAGAGTAAAACTCACTTCATTTGTTCAAAAATATTGTAAGTAAGTTATAAAACAGGTATTTTTTTAATGTGAGGTCCACAGACCATCAGTAAGTCCAAAACTTGGATGGGAAAAAAATCCCATCTCAATGTGTGTTAACTTCTAGGTGAATGTAACACTTCCTTGAATTGCCTCTATCACTAGCAGAATCACAGATGTTGTCAAGGAGCAGGACCACTGCTACCCTGACGTACTTTCTGTGCTTACTATTGCATCATTACAGTGAAATTACAATATTTAACAGACTTGCTAGAGGAATGTCCTCTTTAATATACAAAGTAGCTCTTATTTTACAACTTTTTCGATATAATAATAACAGCATTTTAATATAATTGTTTCCTTCATAATCCTATATACCATATTTTAGATATTTGAAAAGCCTATTTTTGAAGAAGAGTGTACAGACTTCTTCAGGCTGCATGCACATGCACACATGCTTGCACGCCTGCGTGTGCACACACATACACACTCTGTTGAATTCCAAGCAGGGGCAGAGTTCAAGACACGTTTTCCCCAGAGTTGGGGGGAGGACAAAAGAGAGAGACAGAGAAAGAGAAGTGAAACACGGATACACAGTCTACAGGGCAGCGGCACACGGCCAATGCAAACTTCAGAATCACTCAGAGAACTTGACCATTTTGTTTCGACATCTCATTTCACCCTAAACGGAAAAGAGGGATTGTCTTTCCTAATGTCGCTAACCCACCCCAAGACACAATGCAGTCCCTAAATTCCAGCCACATTAAACCCAGAACAAAAGTTCCTCTTTCGTTCTTCTGATACGGACTGGCCCACTCACAACCTTCCCCTCCCACTGCAGTTTCTCAGGGAGCTTCTTATTTGTCTCAGACCAGCTAAACTCATAACGCCAGGTATTGTGTTTGCCCCATCTTCACCCTTCCCCACCTATCTTCTTTCCCAAAAGGGTCACCTACATGCACGACATCTGTCAGCAGTCAGGCCCTATTACCTCCAGTTATATTCAGCCAATGGGGAGCTGCGGCAAGAGGTTCAGCGGGGAAGGAGATGTGACAGTTTCTTCCTCCTCCGGTTGAGCTTAAGGGTGGTACACACCCCCCAGGCCTTGTAGTTTCTTTATTCCCTGGCCACACTTTGTGAGGGTCCTTCATTCAACTGGTCTCAAATTCTTCTGTTCTGAGGGTGCCATACACTTTCTGCTGGATTGATGGATTCCGTCATTAAATAAATTAAGGTTTTCCATCTCCTGTCCCAAAGGCAGTCAAAGGCCTCTGATGGTTAATTGTTTTTTTTTTTTTTTATTTATTTATTGTCTTTTTGCCTTTTTCTAGGACCGCTCTTGTGGCATATGGAGGTTCCCAGGCTAGGGGTCTAATCAGAACTGTAGCCACCAGCCTACGCCAGAGCCACAGCAATGCCAGATCCGAGCCACGTCTGTGACCTACACCACAGCTCACCGCAAGGCCGGATCCTTAACCCACTGATCGAGGCCAGGGATCAAACCCACGTCTTCATGGATACTAGTCAGATTCGTTAACCACTGTGCCACCACAGGAACTCCCTTTTTTTTTTTTTTTAATACTCTCATTGCATTTTTTTTCTTTTTAGGGCCACACCTGCAACATATGGAAGTTCCCAGGCTAGGTGTCCAATTGGAGCTGCAGTTGGAGCAGTTCCAGATAGAAGCTGCTCCAACTGCAACTTGGAGCAACATCAGATCCAAGCCACATCTACAACCTATACTGCAGCTCAAGGCAACACTGGATCCTTAACCCACTGAGGCCAGGGATCTAACCCACATCCTCATGGATACTAGTCGGGTTCTTAACCCTCTGAGCCACAACGGGAACTCTTCATTGCATTTTTTTTACAGGTCTGTGTTCTCCATTAGCTTCTTAAATGACAGTAATTGCATAATGTCTGAACGCCCAGTACCTGGCAAAGCCCTCATATATAAAAGGTGAATAATAAAAGTTTACTGAATAAGTGTATAAACAAGTAATAGAAATTATAAAGACAAATCTCAGGGTAAATAAATGCTTTTATCATTTAAGCTGGCCTTTATCATCTAATTACAGCTGCCAGTTAATATTTTAAGCTTTAAACTTGGTTTTGGAATTGGAAAAGAATTTTACAGACTTTATCACTTTTGTGTAACAATGTATTTTCATAACAGTCTTATAATACAACCTATATTACTAAAAAAAAAAAAAAAGACCCAATTGTACTCTTGTATCAAATGCCATTTAGTTTTCATCTTTGTAATTTCCTCCCTAAGAATTTCAGGGTGTGGAGGGCACCGGATAACATAAGGAACAATTTCATTGTTACTTAAAATTAAATATTTTAATAGAGTGCCAAAGCAAATCCCTATTTATGTTTTCTTAATATGTTTCCCTTCAAAATATTTATTTTTGGGCTTTAAAATGACAGATTTCATTCTTAGAAACTGATTATATCAATTTAATTAATTGTCACCTCAGGGTCGATTCTTCTATATCTAAGAAGTTTGGAACAGAAAAGATTTTGGGAAAAAAAAAAAAAAACATTGCAGTTAGGCACCTGGAAGATGAGACTCAATTCAGATAACTTAGAAGTAAGTTCTTCAATATATAATTTCATAAAATATGCTCATATTATTTCTTTTATTTCAAAACTTTCACGTAAAAATCACACATTAAAGCAACAATTGAAACCCTCTTTGAAGCCAGACCTGCTTTATTCCCCTTTCTTATTCTCCCAAGTTGTATAACTTTTCCAGACATGTCTTTGCATTTTTAACACATATATAGCATTATTTTGCATGCGGATTTTTAAAAATCATATAACCTGTATCACAGCACGGATGCTCTCTGTTCCTTAGATTTTCACTCAACTTGTGCTTCTGAGATTCATCGAGATTGATAAATCTGAATAAAGTTCTTTTTTTTCTCAGCTTGTTTTTGTTTTGTTTTGTTTTGTTTTTTCTTGCCTTTTCCAGGGCCACTCCCGAGGCATATGGAGGTTCCCAGGCTAGGGGTCCAATCGGAGCTGTAGCCACTGGCCTACACCAGAGCCACAGCAACACTGGATCCGAGCTGCATCTTCAACCTGGCCTACACCACAGCTCACGGCAACGCCGGATCCTTAACCCACTGATCGAGGCCAGGGATCAACCCACGTCTTCACGGATACTAGTCAGATTCGTTAACCACTGAGCCACGACAGGAACTCCCTCAGCTTCTAAGTAGAGGGGGCAGACACTGCCAGTTGCCTACCCAATACTTTTTTTTTTTGGTCTTTTCGTCTTTTTTCTAGGGCCACACCCAAGGCATATGGAAGTTCCCAGGCCAGGGGTCAAATGGGAGCTGTAGTCGCCGGCCTATGCCACAGCCACAGCCACGCCAGATCTGAACTGTGTCTGTGACCTACACCACAGCTCAGGGCAACACCGGATCCTTAACCGAATGAGCGAGGCCAGGGAATGAACCTGCAACTTCATGGTTCCTGGTCAGATTCATTAACCACTGAGCCATGACGGGAACTCCAATACTTTTTTCTTACTAAGAGAAACATAATGTTTTTGCAATATAGTCATGTGCCCTGAAAAATTAGAAAATATTTTCCAGGCTTTTGCAGCTCAGTTTCTTGCTAATAAGATTGAGCAAAGTCTGCTTGGGATTGCTCAGGAAAGTTCGATGCCTCAGCTGCCTCCTCCTCCTGTTTCTTTCCTCTTACTTTTTTTCCTACCAAGGATGAGGATGTGATTCATAGTGGCAATGCAGCCATTTTGTAACCATAAGAAAAAGAGCTACATGCTAGGTATGGCAGAGCAGGATGTATAGAAGCCTGGTCTGTTGATGGATTTGTGGAGCTACCAGAGCAATGACAAGCAGTTCACTCTCTGGACTTCATATTAAGTGGGAAAAGCAACATCTATTTTTTGGTTAAAGTACAGTAGCTGGTTCTCTAGCACATGCAGCCTTATTAACTCCTCACTCATAGAATTCCGGCAACGAATATGCCATAGTATAGACATAGATATAGATACACATACATTTATCCATTCCAATAAGTTATTTACTTCTAGTGCTTCACAGTTATAACCAGTACTTCAATGAACATCCTTGTATAACGAACTTCCTTTTACAAATCTCTCTGACACACACCTACTCTACAGTCAACTAATAATGACAAAGGAGGCAAGAATATACAATAGAGAAAAGACAGCCCCTTCAATAAGTGGTTCTGGGAAAACTGGACAGCCACATGGAAAAGAACGAAATTAGAACACTCCCTAACACCATACACAAAAATAATCTCCAAATGGATTAGAGACCTAGATATAAGACCAGGAACTACAAAACTCTTCAAGGAAAAATTCAGCCAAACACTCTCCAACATAAGCGACAGCAACATCTTCTCAGATCCACCTCTTAGAATAATGATAATGAAAACAAAAATAAACAAAGGGAACTTAATTAAACTTAAAAGTTTCTTCACAGCAAAGGAAACCCTAAACAAAACGAAAAGACAACCCACAGAATGGAAGAAAATCTTTGCAAATGAATCGACTGACAAGGGATTGATCTCCAAAATTTAGAAACACCTCCTATAGCTCAATACCAAAAAAACAAACAACTCCATCAAAAAATGGGCAGAAGATCTAAACAGACAATTCTCCACAGAAGACATACACGTGGCCAAAAAATACATGAAAAGATGTTCACCATCACTCATTATTAGAGAAATGCAAATCAAAACTACTATGATGTACCACCTTACACCAGCCAGAATGGCCATCATCAAAAAGTCTATAAACAGAGTTCTCGTTGTGGCTCAGTGGTTAATGAATCCGACTAGGAACCATGAGGTTGCAGGTTCGATCCCTGGCCTTGCTCAGTGCGTTAAGGATCAGGCGTTGCCATGAGCTGTGGTTGCAGACGTGGCTCGGATTCCTCGTTGCTGTGGCTCTGGCATAGGCCAGTGGCTACAGCTCCAATTAGAATCTCCATGCTGGAGAAGAGACTTGTGGCTGCCTGATGGGAGGGGGAGGGAGTGGGAGGGATCGGGAGCTTGGGCTTATCAGACACAACTTAGAATAGATTTACAAGGAGATCCCGCTGAATAGCATTGAGAACTGTGTCTAGATACTCATGTTGCAACAGAAGAAAGGCTGGGGGAAAAATGTAATTGTAATGTATACATGTAAGGATAACCTGACCCCCTTGCTGTACAGTGGGAAAATAAATAAAAAAAAAAAAGGAATCTCCATGTGCCTCAGGAGCAGCCCTAGAAAAGGCAAAAAGACAACAACAAAAAAAAGTGTATAAACAGTAAGTGCTGGAGAGGGGTATGGAGAAAAAGGAACCCTCTTACACTGCTGGTGGGAATGTAAATTGCTGCAACCACTGTGGAAAGCAGTATGGAAATTCCTCAGAAAACTAAAAATAGAACTACCATTTGATCCAGCCATCCCACTCCTGGGCATCTATCCAGAGAAAACCATGACTCGAAAAGATACATGTACTCCAATGTTCACTGCAATACTATATACAGTAGCCAAAACATGGAAACACCCTAAATGTCCATCAACAGAGGACTGGATCAAGAAGATGTGGTACATATACACAATGGAATATTACTCAGCCAGTAAAAGGAAAGAAATAGCGTCATTTGCAGCAACATGGATGGACCTAGAAATGATGATGCTAAGTCAGGTCAGTCAGACAATGAGACACCAACATCAACTGCTATCACTTACATGTGGAATCTGAAAAAAGGACACAATGAACTTCTTTGCAGCACAGATACTGACTCACAGACTTTGAAAAACTTATGGTTTCCAAATGAGACAGGTTGGGGGGATGGGGGGATGCACTGAGGGTTCAGGATGGAGATGCTGTAAAAATATGGTTATGATGATTGTTGTACACCTATAAAATTCATTGAGTAATTTTTTTAAAAATCTGAAATTCCCTAGAAGTACTGAAATTTCATAAGGGTATACTGATATTCAATTGGGGAGCACACTTTAAAACACCTACAAACTTATGGTTACCAAGGGGGAAAGACGGGGGGGTAAATTAGAGTTTGGGATTAACATATACTGAGTACTATATATAAAACAAATAACCAACAAGGACCTACTGTATAGCACAAGGAATTCTACTCAATATTCTGTAATAAGCTATATGGGAAAAGAATGTGAAAGAGAATGGATGTATGTATATATATTTATGACTGAATCACTTTTGCTGTACTCCTGAAACTAACACAACATTGTAAATCAACTATACTCCAATAAAATTAAAAAAAAAAAAAACCTAGAACAGTGATGGTTCTTTAGATTCCCATAAACAGTGTCTGAGTTGATTCCATACATCTTTGTCAACTTGATAATGGTCCTGGCCAATGAAATTCTTCTAAGTCCAGTGGGTATGAAATAGAATCTCATTTTTTTATTTGAAATTCATTAATTCCTAGTGAGATTGGTCGTTTTTCATATTAGGCTTCCTTATTTTTTCTTATTGGACTTTTGACTATTTTAAAACTAATTTATGGAACATAATTATATGAATACATGAGTAGGTCCAGAAGTCTCTGCAAATGAAGAAAAAAAATTCAGTTCAATAATGGCTACATTAAAAAAAAAAAAAAAAAGGCCAAAGGGAGTTCCCATTGTGGCTCAGTGGTTAACAAAGCCAGCTGGGAACCATGAGGTTGCAGGTTGGATCCCTGGCCTCACTCAGTGGGATCCGGCATTGCCGTGAGCTGTGGTGTAGGTTGCAGACCCGGCTCGGATCCCACGTTGCTGTGGCTGTGGTGTAGGCCAGCGGCTACAGCTCTGATTTGACCCCTGGCCTGGGAACCTCCATGTGCTTCAGGTCCAGCACTTGAAAAGACAAAAAAAAAATAATGGCTACATTTTGTTGAGTACTTATTACATCTCATCGACTCTAATCCTCATGAAAATTCTGAAAGATAGTAAGATAGGAATTATTATTCCTAAATTGTTACTTTTATAAATTTTATTACACTGTGACATTATTCTAAGGTTTGTATAGACATGGAGGAGTTACTATTTGCCCAAAATCATGCAACTAGGAAAGAGTAAAGCAGAGGTTTGAAGACTGCTGACTCCAAAGCCTGTACATTTTCTATTATGAAATGCTGAGCACAAGATTTTTTTCAACATAACAGCAGGATGCTGTAGAGAAGGAAACCAATGCAATTTAAGTAATCCTCTAGGAGTTCCCATTGTGGCTCAGCAGTAATAAGCCCGACTAGTGTCCATGAGGATGCAAGTTCGATCCCTGGCCTCGCTCAGTGGTCTAAGGATCCAGCTTTGAGGTAAGCTATGGTACAGGTCACAGACACAGCTTGGATCTGGCATTGCTGTGGCTGTGGTGCAGGCCAGCAGCTACAGCTCCAATTTGACCCCTAGCCTGGGAACTTCCATAAGCAGGTGCGACCCAAAAAAGACAAAAAAAAAAAAGTAATCCTCTAAATTATAAAGACAAAAACATATATTCTCACTTATCTTTCAAACATGTAACTGAAAAATGGATATTTTAAGAAATAGTTCCTGGTCAAGGAACATATGAGATAAACAGAAACTCAAAAAAAAAAAGACTTACTATCACCAGAGAAATTTTCCATAATTGCTACTTGGACACAACTTTTAATTTTCGTAGGTTAAGTGAATGCAAGTGATTCATTTTAGTTTTAGTGAAGCAGGTGCTGCTTTAGCTCATGAAATTCTCCTTGCAGAATTAATTGAAATTGGCTTGGCTATGAGTACTCTCAGCTGATTTGGGAACTGGCTCAAGAGTCACGAACAAGAAATAATCATAAAACTCTGAGTACCTAGTTTGCTACCGGGGTGGCACAGGAATTGATGGATTGAGTTTCATTTAGCATCTTCGTTAATGACCTGAAGGAGGGAGCAAATAACTTGTTAATGAAATTCACAAATGGTAATATATGAGGAGGCATTGCAAACACTGATAAAGACTGCTAAATTATTGAAAGAAACCCGAAGAGGTTAGATGTGTAGACACAAACGAACAACCTAAAATGCACCGTGGAAATTTAAGAGCTGAGAACAGGATTGGGAATGGGGAAGAGTTGGTATAGAAAATGTGATTAATTTTTATAATGTCATCAGCCAAATGGCCTTCTAAAGCAGAAACCCTAAAGTGAAAAGTCATCCACTGACGGACACTTAGAGGTGTCTCCGTATCTTGGCTATTGAGAAGAATGCTGCAATAAACACGGGAGTGCAGAAATCCCTTTGAGATCCTATTTTCACTTCTTTTGGATATACACACCCAGAAGTGGGATTGCTGGATCACGTGGTAGATCTTATATTTTTAGGGACTTCCATACTGTTTTCCGCAGTGGATGCACACGTTCACATTCCCCCCAGCAGTGCAGAGGATTCCCTTCTTCTCCACATCTTCACCAACACTGTTACCTCTTGTCTTCTGCATCTCAGTGAGGAGATATCCCACAGTGGTTTTGATTTGCATTTTCCAGACAATTAGTGATGTCAAATGTCTTTTTTTTTTTTTTGTCTTTTTGCCATTTCTTTGGGCCGCACCCTCGGCATATGGAGGGTCCCAGGCTAGGGGTTGAATCGGAGCAGCAGCCACTGGCCTACGCCAGAGCCACAGCAACGCAGGATCCGAGCCACGTCTGCAACCTACACCACAGCTCACGGCAACGCGGGATTGTTAACCCACTGAGCAAGGGCAGGGACCGAACCCGCAACCTCATGGTTCCTAGTCGGATTCGTTAACCACTGCACCACGACGGGAACTCCTCAAATGTCTTTTTATTGGAGTTCCCGTCGTGGCACAGCAGAAATGAATCCAACCAGGAACCATGAGGTTGCGAGTCCAATCCCTGGCCTTCCTGAGTGGGTTAAGAATCCGGCGTTGCCATGAGTTGTGGTGTAGGTCGCAGACTCAGCTCAGATCTGGCGTTGCTGTGGCTGTGGTGTAGGATGGCAGCTGTAGCTCCAATTTGACCCCTAGCCTGGGAACCTCCATATCCCACAGGTGCGGCCCTAAAAAGACCAAAAAAAAAAATGTCTTTTTATGTACCTGTTGGCCACTTGTATGTATTTTTGGGGCAAATGTCTATTCGCTTTCTCTGCCCATTTTCTAATAGGACTGCTTTTTTTTTCTTTTTTTTTTTTTTTGCTATTGAGTTGTATGACTGGATTTAAAAAAGATGTGCTGTTCGTATATAAACAATGGAATATATGTATTCCATGAGAAATTAGAAAGGACATCCTGCCATTTGCAACAGCATGGATGGACCCTGAGGACATAATGCTAAGTAAATAAGTCAGCCAGAGAAAGGCACGATGTATGTAGTACCACTTATATGTGGAATCTAAAAAGCTGACCTCATAGAGACTAGATGGTGGTTACCAGGGACTGGGGGGAGCGGGGGAAGGGGAGCTGTTAGTCAGGATTACAGATTTCCAGGGAGTTCCCATCATTTTCAAATGATGCATAATAAAAATTTTAGGTATGTGTGTGTATTGTACAGTCAAATACAAATTTTCTTTCTCTTCCATAAAAAAAACACACAAGGATTTCCTGGGAGTTCCCACTGAGGCTCAGCTGGTTACGAACTCTGACTAATATCCATGAGGATGCGGGCTCGATCCCTGGCCTCACTTAGTGGGTTAAGAATCCGGCGTTGCCATGAGTTGTGGTGTAGCTCGAACATGCGGATAACATCCTGCATTGCTGTGGCTGTGGCGTAGTCCAGCAGCTGTAGCTCCGATTTGACCCCTAGCCTGGGAGCTTCCACATGCTTCGAGGGCAACTCCTAAAAGACAAATTTATACCTATAAGATAAATTCTAGAGCTCTAATGTACAGCATAGTGATTATACTTAATACTACTGCCTTACATAATTGAAAGTTGCTAAGACAGTAAAGCTTAAATCTTCTCACCACAAAAAAAGAAATGGTAGTTATGTGACATGATGGGTGTGTTAGCCAACACTACGGTGGCAATCATTTTGAAATAGATGTGCGTCAAATCAACACACTGTACAGCTTAAATGTTGTATGTCAACTATATCTCCATAAAGCTGAATGAAAAGTTAATTAGACCTTAATTTATAATGTGAAAAGGCTGCCAAAAAGAACTCGGGCTTATTGCCATAGGGTAGAGCAGAAAGAACCTTGGATTTAAAATCAATAAGACAGATCTGAGACTGAAACCCAGGTTTTCCACCTGATTCCGTTTTTTCATCTATAAAATGAGAATAATGACAACCACCTCACAAGACTGCTAAATGGTTAAAATGGGAGTCGATGCAAAAAGCACCAGGCTCAATGCCCGGCCAGACCAGAGAGTCCAGTGAACATGAATACAGAGCAGCTTTGACAGATCTCTTTGAGATGAGTTGCTGGATGCAGGCCTGAGCACTTTAACTCTCAAAACATGAAATAAACTGAAGGAAGTGCCAAGCAGAGTAAGAGAAAAGGAAGTCGCAAAGCCAAGAGAGAGACAGAAGAATTTAATCCAGTTCACAAATTCCAGAAACACAGCTGAGGTATGCAGGGCTGAAAATGGAGAGTGACTATTTAATCTGAATAAGGAGATGTCAGCAAGAGTAATGGGGTGGAATTAAGTAAAGGAAAGCTTAAGCTTTAGATCGGGGAAAAAGTTTCCTTGATACTTCTAATAATTAGTAGCAGAATATTCATACAAGGAGAAGAGTAAGTGAATTATTTCTTAAAGTATTTTAAATTAACTGTATAATGTTAATCTTTAATGTTAATCACTAAGGAAAAACCCCTCCTGACTTTTCTGGACTCTAATGCTTTTGCTAATAAGTCTCACACCACCATGATTCAATATTGCCCAAGAGATTCTAAAATGGCAGTAGAATAATTGGTCCTTTTCTTCAAATTTCCAGCAAAAATCCCTAATAAGTCATAAATCAGAATGTTTACAGATTTAAGTTTTTTTCCCTCCTAGAAATTATCTTTAAATATTTTGGTATACCACTATACATATAATGACAACTGATTTTTTCACATAATTATATATGCCATTATTCACAACCAATTTACCCAGATTTCATGATATTCTGCAAACTAAATTAATCTATTCAGATGCTCCAACTCCTAGACAACTATGAAGTTCTTTTTTGCACTGGAAAACTCTCATTACTTGAGTCTAAAGCAGGCTTTGCCCTGGTACAGGTTAGATAATCAGCAGATATTCAAGAAGAGACATGTAAGGGGGAAGGCAAACATCTGATTAGTTCAAGACACCATTTAAAAAACCCCCCCCCAAAAAAAAAAACCGCTTATTCTAAGAGATCCATGGGAGTTCCCGTCATGTCTCAGTGGTTAATGAATCCGACTAGGAACCATGAGGTTGCGGGTTTGATCCCTCACCTCACTCAGTGGGTTAAAGATCTGGCATTGCTGTGAGCTCTGCTATAGGTCGAAGATGCAGCTCGGATCTGGCGTGGCTGTGGCTCTGGTGTAGGCTGGCGGCTACAGCTCCTGATGCGACCCCTAGCCTGGGAAACACCATATGCCACAGGTGCAGCCCTAAAAAGCAAATAATAATAATAATAATAACAATAATGAGGGCGTTCCCGTTGTGGCTCAGCAGAAACAAATCCAACTGGTATCCATGAGCATGTGGTTTTGATTCCTGGCCTCACTCAGTAGGTGAGGGATCTGGTGTTGCCATGAGCTGTGGTGTAGATCACAGATGAAGCTTGTATAGCGCATGGCTGTGGCTGTGGTGTAGGCCCACAGCTATAGCTCCGATTCGACCCCTAGCCTGGGAACTTCCATATGCTGCGGGTGCAGCCCTGAAAAGCAAATACAAATAAATAAAAATAATAATATAATCTTGCCGTTTGTAACAACATGGATGGACCTAGAGGGTATTATGCTGAGTGAAATAAGTCAGGCAGGGAATGATAAATACTGTATGACTTCACTTACATGCAAAATGCAAAAACAAATGAATAAACAAAAACAAAACAGAATGAGTCACAGATACAGGGAACAATCTGGTGGTTGCCAGAGGGGGGCAGTGTGGGGCTGGGTGAAACAGGTGAAGGGGATTAAAAGGTACATACAACATTTGAGTTATAAAATAAATAAGCCATTTTATATTTATGTACCGTATCTTAACCCATACATCTGTTGATGGACATTTAGATTGTTTCCATATCTTGGTTATTGTGAATAGTGCTGCTTGAACGTATGGCTGCATGTATCTTTTTGAATTGTAGTTTTGTCTGGATCGATGCCCAGGAGTGGGATTGCTGGATCATTTGGTGGTTCTATATGGAGTTTTCTGAGGAAACTCCATACCGTTTTCCGTAGTGGTGGTACCAGTTTACATTCCCACTGCTGTGCTGTACAGCAGAAGGTGATACAACATTGTAAATCAACTATACCCTAATAAAAATATTTTTTATATTTTTAAAAATGAAAAAATAAGGAGTTCCCGTCGTGGCGCAGTGGTTAACGAATCCGACTAGGAACCATGAGGTTGCGGGTTCGGTCCCTGGCCTTGCTCAGTGGGTTAAGGATCCGGCGTTGCCGTGAGCTGTGGTGTAGGTTGCAGACACGGCTCGGATCCCGCGTTGCTGTGGCTCTGGCGTAAGCCGGTGGCTACAGCTCCAGTTGGACCCCTAGCCTGGGAACCTCCATATGCCGCAGGAGTGGCCCAAGAAATGGCAAAAAGACAAAAAAAAAAAAAACTAAAGTTCCCACCCTCAAAGATAGGCATTCTAAAGAGATACATGATGGCTAATAGAATACAATTTCTAGGGTACAAAAGTATATGAAGAAACATGAAAGGGTTAAGGGTGGCTTAGGAAATGGGGATAGGGGATAAGACTATTTTAATTAGGACGGTCAAAGAAAACCTCTTAGTACATGCATGTGAGAAAAGATGTGGAAAAAAGTGAGGGAGGAAGCTCAATTTAGGAAAATCACATTCCAGCCGGAGGAAAGAGTAACGACAAAGGCCCTTGGCTCCCATGCATTTCAGAAGCAACAAGAAAGCCAAGGTTGCCAAAATGGAGTAACCAGGGGCTTGCAGGCGGTTTTGAGTGGTGGCAAAAGTGGTAGGAGTTGGAGTTCCCGTCGTGGCACAGTGGTTAACGAATCCGACTAGGAACCATGAGGTTGTGGGTTTGATCCCTGGCTTTGCCCAGTGGGTTAAGGATCTGGGGTTGCCGTGATGCTGAGGTTGTGGTGTAAGCCGGCAGCTACAGCTCCAATTCAAGCCCTAGGCTGGGAACCTCCATATGCTTCGAGTACAGCCCTAAAAAGACCAAAAAAAAAAAGGCAGTAGGAGTTAAGGTTAAAAACTAGACAGCGGCCAAAGTGTACAGAGCCTTGAAGGCTGGCGTAAGGTATGGGAAAGAAGGGAAGGTTTGTTTTTGCTTTCTTTTTAGGGCCATACCTGCAGCATATGGTCGTTCCAGGGCTAGGGGTCGAATTGGAGCTGCAGCTGCTGGTGCCCTATGCCACAGCTTGCTGCAACGCCAGATCCTTAACCCACTGAGTGAGGCCCCAGGATCAAACCACTTCCCCACGAACACAACGTCGAGTTCTTAACCCGCTGAGTCACAACAGGAACTCGAAGCAATGAAGTTTTGAGATGAGGAATAACAGAATCAGATCGACATTTTTTAAAAAGCTCACTCCGGGCGCTCTTTGAAAAATAGATTTTGTTGGGTGCAGGGTGAAGGTAAAAACACAAGAATAGAAACAGGGAAGCCATCTTATTGAACCAGGAAAAGATGACAATGGTAACAGGAGGGACAGATAAAAGCCTATAGACGCAGATGACATTTGGAAGGTATAGCCAGTAGATTTTTCTGACATATTAGATAATAGGAAAGCCAGTAGTTGAGGGAACAGACTGCTGAGACATTAGGAAGGAGTGATTTATAAGTCAGCTGCCCATGCTGTCAAGTACAAACAACTCGTGTCTGGTGTGTTCCAGGAGAGCGGATGATGACCATGAGATATGTTTTGTGCTTTTACTAAGTCCCTTTAAGTATCTAGTATCTATTCATTCCCAAATCATTGTCAAATGATGCATATGGGCTTTGGTAAATTCCAGAATCTGTTTCTCAGTTTGAGGTACTCATCTTTCTTTCACTTTTTTTTTTTTTTTTGTCTTTTTAGGGCCACACCTGAAGGCATACAGAAGTTTCCAGGCTAGCAGTTGAATCAGAGCTGTAGCTGCCAGCCTCTGTCACCGCAGATTCAAGCCGCATCTGCACAACGCTGGATCCTTAACCCACTGAGCGAGGCCAGGGATCGAACCCATGTCCTCATGGACATTAGTTGGGTTCCTTACCACTGAGCCACAAGGGGAACTCCCTCCTCTTGCATTCTTTTTGTTTTGTTTGTTTTTGTTTTTTTAGGGCCGCGCCCTCAGCATACAGAGGTTCTGAGGATAGGGGTCGAATCAGCGCTGTAGCTGCTGGCCACAGCCACAGCCATGTCCAATCCAAGCCACATCTGCGACCTACACCACAGCTCATGGCAATGCCAGATCCTTAATCCACTGAGTGAGGCCAGGGATCGAACCCGAAATCTCAAGGATACTAGTCAGATTCATTTCTGCTGAGCCACGATGGGAACTCCTCCTCCTGCATTCTTAATTGACCTCTTCCATGTTTTGAATTTTGCCTGTCCTTCCCCACAGTGACCTCACACCCAGCCCAGGTCTACAGTCTTGTGGAGGGTCCTCCATCCCTTTCCAAACCATCAGGGTTTTCGAGCTCTCCATCCTGAGTTCTTCTTTGGGGAGTTTATATTTGGGTAACGGAATAACAGGACTGTGTTCTATTTTAGACACTCATTCATCGTCCCTGTTTCTGTCCAACAACCTTTTATCTTTCTCGAGGCCTTTTCTCTATGTTTTCACCATGACGGTCTCATGCTCTGGAACCAGGGTAATGCAGTTTGCTCACGTTTGTTTCCTCGTGTGGCCCGGAACTTCCTAATCCACTGAGCCGATGAGAAAACCCTAGACAATCTTGGTACCCCCACTTCCCTCACGCCCTCTCTTTAAGAAACCGCAACATCATGCTGCCTCTGCCTCGGGCCTGGCTGTGCATCTGGCCCTCTTCTCTCTCATCATCACCGTCACAGCCTTAACGGCAGCCCCAGCGCCCTCCCCTCCATGAAAGCCACAGACTATTTGGACTCCCCTCTCTCTCTGTAGAGCTGGTGGCGCTCTTTTTTAAGCATACCTGATTTCCCATGAACCAAAAGCAGGTTTTCAGACCTACTTTTTGAAATCCTAGGGAGTCTGCAGATGTGCGGTCACCTTTGAGTAAGAGTCAACTGGTGGAATAGGAAAAGCAGTCAGGGCTCCTGGCCATCTCCCTGACTTCCCCTAAGAGGGAACCTCCTTTTCTTGGTTACATATTTGTCTTCTGAATAAGAATTCTTCAATAAAGGGGTTCACTGAGGGAGAGGTTGAAAAGCACAGACCTAGACCAGTCCTCACTCCTCAATATCCATTCAAGGCCCTGCAAAGCCAGTCTCGTAGTCCAATCTTCTCAGTTCCTTCCCCAATAATACACATCAAGTCCAGCCAGAGTGCCTGCCCCACACTTCCTAAAACATGCCGTGGCCTAAACTAGTATGTTTAGAACGGATAACCAATGAGGTCCTACCGTACAGCACAAGGAACTATATCCAGTCTCTTGGGCTAAATCATGATGGAAGATAAGAAAGAGAATGTACATAGGTGCGTGACTGGATCATTTTTCTGTACAGCAGAAATTGGCACAGCACTGTAAATCAACGATAATTTTTTTAGAAAAACTGAAAAGGAGAAAAAAAAAAAAGGGCCCCAGACAGGAAGTAGGCAAAAGAAAAAAGTCTTGCCCTAAAATACGGGCATTCGGATGAGCATTTGCCAAGATGCATCATATGCGTTCAAGAAATGGTTGCTGTTGGAGTGACTGCTGCTCCCTTCTCCCACCGTTTTTATCCCCTACACTCTCTCTGCTCATCCTTAGCACACTAACAAGGTTTGACTCCTCACATGGGATGAGTTGCTCTTGTATCACTACAGTTTACTTAGGATGACATTTCTCAAACTGTGACATAAGAAGGCATAGTCACTGTTTCTAAGAACCTGAACTGTCTCTGAGACTCATGTTTCAATTTTAAGTTTTCATTTGGCTGATAATCTTAAAAATACATTTGCATGGAGTTCCCGATGTAGCTCAGTGGTTAACAAATCCGACTAGGAATCATGAGGTTGCCGGTTCGATCCCTGGCCTTGCTCAGTGGGTTGAGGATCCGGCGTTGCTGTGAGCTGTGGTGTAGGTTGCAGACGTGGCTCGGATCACACATTGCTGTGGCTGTGGCGTTGGCCGGCAGCTACAGCTCTGATTCGACCCCTAGCCTGGGAACCTCCATATGCCTCCAGAGCAGCCCAAGAAATGGCAAAAAGACAAAAAAAAAAAAAACATTTTCATAGGGCAAAATTCTAATTTTCTTGAGTATTTTTTCAAACTAAAGTTATAGGAATCTCTGGGCATCTTTTTGTGGTTCTCAAGCAGTGTTTCCTTCACAAAAAAGTTTGTACAAAAGTTTGGGGTTTCCTTTGTATATATTTCTTTATAATTAATAAGCATATCTTGTTCTGGGTGTTTGATAAAAGATCCCTCTTCTCCAACACAGGGTGAAAGAGTTGTCCACAGCTGAAAACACCTTAGTTGAACAAGTTCTTCCTGCCCCCGTGGCAAAAAAAAAAGTCACATTTTTAAATGAGTCCTAGAATCTCTTTTGGATCCTAACTGAGAGTCGAGTTGGGATAGAGAAAAGGTTTTGAACCCAAGATTTCTGACCCTGACATCTTCATTATCCACTGCAATGGACCTTGCCCCTTAGACAGTCCAAGCTTCAGAGTCCTTCTGTGCCCACCTGAAGGTCAAAGGAGATAAAGATAAAAGCATCTCAAACCAACAAGTATGAGAAGTTATTATGAATTTCAAAGGCCTAAATATCTAAATAGCAGAATATCTTATGTGAACAATCCTTAAGAAAGGAGGAAGAGTTGCCATGACCATAAAAATCTGCCTTACCTGCCATGTAGTAATTTTAAATGTCAGGGCCACCTAGAGAGACATTTAGCCACAGCCTCTCCTCAGGCCTGCGCCCAGGTGCCCCACTGGGAAAGAAACTGAAGTCTCCCCACATCAGGCCTCTAAGACATTTGCTGGACTGGAAGAAGCCCCAGAGGAGCCAGAAGGCAGTGCAGGAGCAAGAGAGAAAAATAACCAAACAGGAAAGGAGAGATTGTGGCTGGATCCCCAGAGCAGATTCTGGAGGAAAGAGTAATACGGCTGCATGGCACGGATCCTGAACTCACCCCGACTTCCCTGAAGGATGCACTCTGGGGAGGAGCAGCCTGGGTGCTAAAAGCAAAGAACTGCATCCAAAATGGTCCCGGGTTCTTTTCCCCCAAGAAATAGTTGTGCACAAAAATAAGATAGTGATTTCTAATCCATCAAAAAAGGAGGTGGGTACCAGAGATGAGATAACAAAAGGTAGAGCGTTTCCAGGCTAACAGGTATGAGAATATAAATGTCCCAGCAACATCAGGGTCAGAAACAAAACTGGGAGGTGCATGGGAGCCACCACATCATGAGTGGCCTAAGGAGTATACAAGCAACTACAGCGTATCAGAGACCTGAAGACAAATGGCATAAAAGGGGCAAAAATGACTGGACTGGAGGAAGAACCAGTGTGTAGAGATCAACTGGCTTGATTACACGTGAGACCCCTGCCCTTCTTCTCTGCATTTAGTAATCCTATAAAAGCAGAAAATGATGGGGGGGGGGGACAGCTAAGGTCCTTCCACTTGGCAACTGGGAGCTACAGATCAATGCAGACTTGGTGGCAACCTGTTCAAGTTGAAATTCTCGGAGTTCTTCTCATGGCACAATGGAAACGAATCCAATTAGGAAGCATGAGGTTGCAAGTTTGATCCCTGGCCTTGCTCAGTGGGTTAAGGATCCAGCATTGCCATGAGCTGTGGTGTAGGTAGCAGACACGGTTCAGATCTAGCATTGCTGGGGCCGTGGTGGTGGTGTAGGCTGGCAGCTGTAGCTTCGATTAGACCCCTAGCCTGGGATCCTTCATATATCGTGGGTGTGGCCCTATAAAGACAAAAGACAAAAAAATTTTTTTTTGTCTTTTGTCTTTTTGTTGTTGTTGTTGTTGTTGCTATTTCTTGGGCCGTTCCCGCGGCATATGGAGGTTCCCAGGCTAGGGGTTGAATCAGAGCTGTAGCCACCGGCCTACGCCAGAGCCACAGCAACGCGGGATCCAAGCCAGGTCTGCGACCTACACCACAGCTCACGGCAACGCCGGATCGTTAACCCACTGAGCAAGGGCAGGGACCGAACCCACAACCTCATGGTTCCTAGTCGGATTCGTTAACCACTGCGCCATGACGGGAACTCCAAAAAAATTTTTTTTAATTTAATTTTTAAAAAATAAAGTAGGATTTTGTTTAAAAAAAAAGGGGGGGGAGATTCTCTAGAATGCTGTATCTATCAGGGTGCTGGCAGGCAACGGATTGTACACTCGAGAGCAACTTGGGGAGAAATCAATAAAAGTACTACTTGCATAAAAGCAGGCAGGATTATGGGAAACCCAACAAGGCCTGGACAGGCAAGGAAGGAAGTGGATATGAAAATCCTGTAAGAGAAAGCTGCCTTTCAGAAGCTGTGGCCGCAGAGAGAAGAACAAAGGCGACAGCTAAACCCAGTAGAGAGAAATCTGCCCTCACTCTCCCCTCACCCTCCTAGGTCCTCACTGGTCTAATCCAACAGGAAGCTAGAAAATAAGCAATCTGATTAATGATGTCAGAGGTTTACTCCGTAGTATACAGATGGAAAAGGGTAAAAAGTAGGTCTGGAGAGTCAAATGGCAAATATCAGAGCCACACGTTGGTAGGCATCCCTAGAGGACATCCGGTTACTGCAACACTGCTTTCATGTCATCTGCATGAATCCTGCTGGGACACATCTTCTTTGTCATTGGAAAGAGGATAAAAGTGATTGATGACGATGATGACAGCGGTGGCGGTGATGTCAGAGACGAAGGGGATATGAAAAAGGTGTAGAAAGAGAAACAGATAACACAATACACAAATGCTACTAAAGGAGATTTAAAAAAAAAACACCTGTGGGAGTTCCCATTGTGACTCAGGGCAATGAACCCTAGTAGCATCCATGAGACATGTGTTCGATCCCTGGCCCACTCAGTGGGTTAAGGATCCGGCATTGCCATGAGCTGTGGTGTAGGTTACAGATGTGGCTAGGAGCTGGCATTGCTGTGGCTGTGGCATAGGCTGGCAGCTGCAGTTCTGATTCAACCCCTAGCCTGGGAACTTCCGTATGCTGTGGATGCGACCCTAAAAAAAATAAAATAGGAGTTCCCGTCGTGGCGCAGTGGTTAACGAATCCGACTAGGAACCATGAGGTTGTGGGTTCGGTCCCTGCCCTTGCTCAGTGGGTTAACGATCCGGTGTTGCCGTGAGCTGTGGGGTAGGTTGCAGACGCGGCTCGGATCCCACGTTGCTGTGGCTCTGGCGTAGGCTGGTGGCTACAGCTCCGATTCAACCCCTAGCCTGGGAACCTCCATATGCCGCGGGAGCGGCCCAAGAAATAGCAACAACAACAACAACGACAAAAGACAAAAAAATAAAAAAATTTAAAAAATAAAATAAAATAAAGAAACAACTGTGCATTTAACAGGTATTTGTTGAACACCTGCTAAGTGACAGACCGCTAAAAAAACTGCTGACAATAAGGAGCAAAGACATAGTTTCCGTCCTTCGGAGCTTCCTGTTTATTGGAAAAATCAGATCTGTGAATCGGTGTTCGCTGTTCGCAGAGCAGTCTCAGCTACTACATGGATGAACATATTTAACTCAACTAGCTTCTATGGCTATTTTATTAGCAGTAATGAAAACTGTTGTTATTACTATTAAGCTATCAGGAAATTTGCTAAACTACTTAATCAGACCTACCTCATATGCTCATGAGAGTATTAAAATTAATCATCTATTATTATCTCCACATTACAGATGAGAAAGGTTACCCTTGGGAAGTTTAAGTCACTTACTCAGAGTCTTCTGGCTAGTAAGAGATAGAGCTGTGATTAAATGCACACCCCTGAAGACTTCTAGAGTTGAGACCACAATGGTTTTCCCTTGTGCATTCTGTACCCTTTCAAAATCAAAGAGAGTTTTTCCTGATCTATCAATTTACCATATCCCCCTAATCTCTCAATATCTATAACTCAATTTCCTAATTGGATCGAATATTACGTTAGCTCAGTATTACACTAATTAGTACCATTTTGTTTACTTGATGATGACAGGGTGGAAAAGAGTTTCCTTCCCTTGACGCCCATTATTGAGGTGATTATTCCCCAGGGAGGTGATGTGGAGAATAGGAACAAGGTACACTGCAGCCTCTGTGGATACCTGTGGCCTTCAGCAGGGAGGATGGCCCTACCCCAAATTATTCCATCTGGCAGAGCTGTTACCTGCAGTAGTTCACACATGAATGGCAGTGATTTGCAAGCAAATGGAAGCCTACATGCTTTCTTGGAGCTAAGAGCAGTATTTCAACATTTCACAGTGGAATTAGTTAGTGGACAGGACGCTGCGACTTTGTGGATGTGCCAGCTAAAACCCTTCTAAATACCAAGTTCTGTGTTTCACAGCAAGATTGTTTATTGAACCAGTTCATGGAAGCTCCAAAGACGCCTCTGCGGAAATACTGCCAGCGCCAAGCTCTGATTTTGACATTGACGTTATCAGCTGAAATTAAGCGTTGGTCTGAATGAATGCTGGCAGATACCTTCTGAGGTATGATCACCATGTTCCTGTGACCAAGAAGTAAAGCTCTGGACAGGAGTGAAACTAAGGTCATGGGAGTAACTAGTTCCTTTTTTTCCAGCTCCCCTTCATTGGTTCCCTATTCTTCAAAGACAAAGGTCAAGCTCCTTGAGCGGTCTTCATGAATTTACATGACCTAAGCTATATCGATTTTTTTGCCCTCCATGCTGTTCCACTCCTTTATACTCCAGCAATCCTGAAGTACTTCTGTTTGCCCTTACACATGATGCAATCTTTTTAGAAAGCTTTCCTTCCTTTGCACATGCTGTTCCCGCTGTCTGGAAGGACCACTTTCACTAATGCTGGATGGTAAACTTCAAAAACCCTGGATGACAACCCCTCAAAACTCCAGCCAGATTATTCTGAGAGACCTTTCCCTGCTTATTCCAAATAAAGGTAATTTCTCCTCATCTATATTTTTATTTTTATGGCATGAAACAAGACCTACATGCACACAAAAATAGCAGTCTCACTACTTTTCACTAAGCGTCTTTCACTTATTTATCTTCATATACCCAGATCTCAGTACAGTGTTTGGCGTAGAGTAAGCACTCCATTCTCATTCGTCTAATTTAACTGAACTCTTCTACCCAGGCATTTCATTACAGGAGGCTTCTGGGAATTTAAAAGAAATCAAACGTTACGTTACTAATTCAGGAATTAGTGCTAATTTTTCGTAATGTCTACTTGTTTCTGCTCTTAAAAATGCACATGATTACTATAAAACTTTACCCCTCCAAAAAAAAAAAAACACACAAAAGAAAGAAAAGCATTATGAAGAATGCAGACAAAAATTCCTTAATCTCCCATACCAGAAAAACACTTTCGACATTCTGCATCAATGCATATCTACAGCTATTCCTAGAGATATCTATATCAATATATAAAATATCCCTATATAAAACAGAAATAAAGTTTTGATTATTAGAGTTGTCTTCTTTTTTAAAGACATTTACACTGAATGGTAGGAATAAGTTACCCTTTGTAGACGACGATGACACAATGGAGAAATCAGCATGCCCTCCTGATGGAATAAGACGGTGAGGCTTGCTGGAATCCATTTAGCACAATCAGTTGGTCTATTATCTCCCGATTATGGAAGTGGAGAAATGAGATATTTAATCAGGACATATTTTAGAAAGTTGTAACATATTTGCGTATTTCCCTAAGGCCTGTAATGAAGAGCTCTTAATATTTCATTTTCATTACTACCAGAAGAGAAGAATTACAATAAAAACTCTCCTAGTGGTCTGAGTCTCAGAATAAAGAATTTCAGCATCTCTAGGTCATTCAAACAATGACCCCGCAGTCAAACTAGAGAACTACTCACGATCAGAGCTCTGGGGCCACTTCCCAATCCATTTCCCTTCTCTGTCTTTGCACACACCCTCCATCCCTAACTCACAGAAGGACAGCTTCTATTTAGAACCTGGGTTTGGGGTTTGGGGGTTTTTTTTTTTTTTTTTTTTGGTCTTTTTGTCTTTTTAGGGCTGTATCCGCAGCATATGGAAGTTCCCAGACTAGCGGTCTAATCCAAGCTGCAGCTTCCAGCCTACACCACAGCTCACTATTTTCTATGGGAGCACAGAGAGGGGCAACCCCTGACCCGTCTTCAAGGGGTCTTCCTACAAAGAGGATGTTTAATATCAAACCCATGAGAACAGAGGCACTGACTAGATGAGGGAGGCATAGGAGAGCCATAATTTCCCAAGATAGACAAAGATACTGGCATGTGGCACTGGGAATAGAGCAGAGGGAAAGCTCTAGGTTACAAAGCAATTCAACACCAAAGAATCAAACAGGAGCCTATCTTGAATCTGGGCAGGACCCTGCAGGATCTTCCTGGGGACAGACCCCTTTGGGGTCTCCCGGCTCTTATTTATAGAAAAGCTTTAGCCTCATAGGCCTTCTCCAAGTTCCAAAAAGCAAATTTACTCAGAAAAGTGAGGAAATGCAAAAACAAAGGAAAACAGTCATTCAAGATGAAATGATAATAGTTTAGCCATTAAACAAAGTCAAGGATCTTTAGTTCCTCCTCAAAGACTGTAGATAATAACCTGAGCCATATCCTTGAGCTGCTTTGCGGACACTAGAACCCCTCCCAGGTGGAAGAAGTTAACAACATGCTGACCACCAGCCCACGGACCCCAGATGAGCTGGAAGCAGAAGGGTGACGACTGAGCTCCTCGAAACCTGACCTGTTACCTCATCAACAGCCAATCAGAGAACTGTGCACAAGCCGGTCACACACCCTGAGACCTCCTCCCTCACACTGTCTTTAAAGCCCTTCCCTCAAAACTGTTGGGGAGTTTGGGTCTTTTGAGCACACGCTGCCTGTTCTCCCTGCTTGGTGCCCTGCATAAAGGCTGTATTTCCTCCACCACAACCTGGTGTTGGTAGATTGGCTTTGCTGCATGTTGGGCGAGCAGATCCAAGTTTGGTTTGACGACAATATGAGTTGCTCATGATTTTGGATTTTATCCTGAAGACTACAGGATTTTTAAGCAAAGAAGTGACATGAGAATTTTTCTTTTTCTTTTTTTTTCTTTTTTTTTTTTTTTGCTTTTTTGAATTCTAATTCTGGTTACTGCTGAAAATACTGATTTGAAGAGATCAGGAACAGAGAGCCTGGAAGGCCATTTGGCTGGAAGTGAGACAGTCACTCTTATGGCAACATCAGGAACATATGGACAAGTGAAATTAAAGGATCATACACCATGTCTGCCTTTTGAAACCCAAACCCTTTGAAGTCCCATGTTAGATGGATAATAAAGGCCAGGTACTCACACCCTAATCTCGCTTATGACAATCACTATGGATTTACCTTCCGTTATGGCTTTTCTGATCTTGCTCTCAATTCTGTGCCCAATTCTGAGAGTTAATACCATACCCCTTCACAAATTCATCCTGAATGGATGAAACGGGTTAAGAAGGTTAAAAGGTACAAACTTCCGGCTTTAAAATAAATAAGACATGGAGAAATAAGAAATTTTTGAAATAAATAAGACATAAGAAAAAAGTTTCTGCTGCGAAAAGAAAATGTAATGTACAGCATGGTGACTATAGTTAATAATACTGTATTGCATGTTCGAAAGCTGCTAACAGAGTAGATCTTAAAAGTTCTCATCACAAGAAAAAGATATTTGTAACTATGTAGGGTCAGGGATGTTAATTATTAGACTTATTGTAATGATCATTTTGCAATGTATACAAATATCAAATCACTATGCTATATACCTAAAACTAATATAATATCATATGTTAATTATACCTCAATTTTTGAAAGTCAATAAAATGAAACCATCACACCGAAGACAAAACAATATTGCTTAAAGCCCTAAAACTAAATTTAAGTCAAATTATCAAAAGAGCCTGTCCAACGAAAACTATTGCTTAACTGGACTTCACACATGAATCCAGAAATATTCATTTACGTTACAAGTGCTGAAAAAACCTCCTGTCAACATTTTCTGTCGGATGAACTCTTATTTATACTTCTAGACCCAAATTAAAAAGCACATATTTGGTAACTTTTTTTGAATGCTCCCAGAAAAATTAGTCAATCATTCCTATGTGCTTACAGTACTTTTTGCTTGCTTCTGAACCACACGGGTTCAAACCTCAGCTTTGCCACTGCTTTCGGGGGTCATGTTGACCATATTGCTTTCTATCGGAAAACAGAATTTACCTTCTACACTCGTTACATGAAATAACCACTACTGAATATTTGCCTGGGTCCCCAGAATATAGAAATAACCGCTACAAGTTGCAGAGGTTCTATTTATTTACCCTGGTTCCATTTATTATTTTCCTCCAATAAATGAGGAGCTGCTCTAGTAAAAGAGACAAGCCCCCTGTCTAGGAGGTAGTTTGGCACCTTGAGGAAGAGCCACATGTATTTGTTGGAGGCATGAATGAGTGAGTGGGGATAAGCAGGCTATCTGATGATTGGTGTCCCCTGCCACAGATAAATTACAGCCTGGTTCTTGGCAGACTCCAGGTGATGAACTGTTCGGGCTGGTTCACAGAGCCACAGGTTCAGCCCCAGCTCGGAGGGCCTGCTGAGTCGTTTCTGCACATTGACTGTATCTCAGACTGCTCTTCATCCTGATCACTGGCTTAATCACCTCTGCTGGCTTCTTTCCTGCTTCTTGGGGAGTGAAAAGTTTCTGCTGCTAAAAGAAAGCCTGCCTGTGATCCCATCCTTTCCATTTGGGCCGTCTCCTATTATTGTCGATTCTCCCCTCGCTCTAACAAGTGGCTCCTGCTTCATCACAAAGCATTCTGTGCTTCCATCTCCCTTTATCCCTGTGTGGAGTGGAACAGAGCAGAGAGAGTTCCTCCCTGCCCACATTGTGCTGACACTGAAAGAGACACAATCATCAGGCAGGAAGGAAAGATGGCTTTTGAATCAGAACAAATGCATCCCAGCTCAATTCTATGCTTCATTTAATTAGGAATCAATTGGCTCTGGCCACCATGACAGAGTCCCTCTTCTCATAAGAAGCCAGAACTAACTAACTCACTCTCCCTCTTCTCTCTCTCCCTTCATTTATATTAGAAGTGGAGAGAGATGGGGAAGAATTGAGTGCAGTTTGAACTTTTAAAAGGGCATCCTGAAGAAGGAGAATCAGAGTGAGCACAAATACACATAAACAAAGATGATAGGATAAGGAAATTAATTCCAACCCCGAAAATGTATTGAGCATCTAACATGTGCTGGGAACTGTGCTAGGATCCGGGAAGGTGCCTTTGAAAAAAAGCCGGGTTCCTCCTTTCAAGGATTGTGGGGCAATAACTTCATATGATGATGATTTGGAGTAACTGATATTATTTAACTGGGGAAGGGAGAGAATCAGAGGTGGTATGAGTCTTGTCTTAAAATATATGATAGGATGTAGAATGGCTTGCTCCAAACTCCTTACAATTGTCTACTAAACTCTGCACTATCTAGCACCTGCTGGATCACCTGCTTCATCCCTGTAAATGGAAGGTGCACAGGGTAGCGTGTGAAATCACAAATCACAGCACTCCAGAGAGGCAATAAATGATAAAGTGCTTAAGTTCTTCTTCAACCTTCTCCACCGAGCCAAAGACAAACCCACGAGCTTGTATCTCTCAGCCATAAATAAATGTTAAGAACTCTCCCCTACAAATTACCACGACCTTTACGGGTAACATATAAGAATCCAGGAAAAGACGAGTAGGGTAGGAAACTTGACGGAATCAGGATTTGAGGCTGATCATCTTTCACACACCCTCGGGAAGTGTGACTTCGGTTGTCATACCAGGGCTTTCCAGCCGCAAAGTGTCCTTGTCAAGATCTGCAACCTTTTACTTCATCCTTTTAAATTCACACATGCCATGTGTCACACCCAGTGACTCAGAACCAACTCCAAGTTAGCATGGTCCATCTAATTGGGTGCTTGTGAGGCTCTCCGTATTTCTCTATGCTTCCCTTTCTTTGTCTTCCTCCTTCTGAACTAACAAATCGATTTCAAAGGTTTTGCTTTGCTTGGGACCCAGATGACTATGAACATACATTTATTAGTCATCACTCTTCGAGGTGCAAATTAACGAAGAGTCAGCTCAAACTGGTTTAAGCAAAACAGGGAAACTACTAAATCATATAACTAAACAGACTAGCGGTAGAGTTCATTATAGAGATATCTCTCCCTCCCTCTCTTCCTCTCTCTCTCCCCCTCTCTCTCTCCTCCCACCCCTTCCCTTCCCTCTGGCCTCTCCCCTCCTCCTCCCCACTCTATCTCTAGCTCTCTAGCTCCCTTTCCTCTCCGGAGGCCTTGGCTCTGCTTTTCCCTGTGTGTGTTTCATGCTCAAACAGGATATCTCCATTGGCCTCCGGACGCTCCAGTCCTTCCTCTGCATAAGACCAGCACAAAGGAGAACAACTGCCTCCAATCTCTTAGGTAAACATCCAAATACTAGTTCCTACTGGATTGACCGAGCTATGTCCCCATCCCTGAAGAAGGCCCCAAGGCCCCAGGATCAGACGGACTGAATGGCTGCGCTGGTCACCAGCCCTGCAGCTGAGGGTGGGTCAGTCTGAGAGAGGAGACGGTGTATTTCCCAAAGGAGCCTCCGGGAGCTGTTATTAATAAAAGAACCACTGAATGCTGAGAAGGGAGAAAGAAAAGAGCAGAAATGTCCCCTTAGTTCCCACATTTGAACATCAAGCCCACAGCTCTCAACAGTTTCAGACGGAGGGTAAATAAGAAAAGCCTCGGGATGAAGTTTTTTAGGTATCTAGGGCTTGACTTGTTTCCTTTTAGCTCATCGCCCTCGCATGTCCCCTTCTGTTCTATCAGAGAAGAACGGATAGAACGTAAGGGTGAGAGAACAGATCACGGCAGAAGAACATCTGTCCTCAATCCTTTGCGAGAGCAATGAAATCAGAGTTAGTGGAGGCAAAATGTGACAAGTCCCCACTGTCACGTTTTTAATTTTATTTTTATTAGAGTATAGTTGATTTACAGTGTAGTGTCTATTTCTGTGGTACAGCATAGTGACTTAGTCATACATAAATATACGTTCTTTTTCTAGAATTACGGACGGGACCGTGGGGCTGTGCTACTGGGGGGCTCTCTCTCTGTTTTCTTTAGGATATTACTTGGATGCCAAGATGGACTATGTGCACAACGAAATACATTGCATCTGAGTCATAAGTGCTGTAATTAGGATTTGAAGTTCAGATTCTAGCTTTACTTTGGATGTGAGAAAGAAACTGTCAATAACCCATTTGAGCCTGAATTCTACCTCTTATACCTAACCAATCGATTACGAGAGTCATGGCTACATTAAAGTATTTCACTATATTTTAATAACAGGAAGAATGTATGCCAAAGCATTTTTTTTTTGGTCTTTTTAGGGCCACACACGTAGCATACGGAGGTTCCCAGGCTACAGGTCGAATTGGAGCTATAGGCACTGGCCACAGCCACAGCCACAGCAACACCAGATCTGAGCCGCATCTGCGACCTACACCACAGCTCACGGCAACGCCAGATCCTTAACCCACTGAGTGACGCCAGAGATCGAACCTGAGTCCTCATGGATACTAGTCCGATTCATTTCCACTGAGCCGAGACAGGAACTCCCTGTCAAAGCATTTTAGAGTGGATTTTTTGGGTTGTTCTATTTACTTTGCTTTTTCTTTGTATCCATCCCTTCCCGAAACCTCACCATCTCAGTCAGGGTCACTTTGCTGCACACTATTTCATCCATGGCTCTCCTATTTGGATTTTCATGAGATGGTCTTATGGAAACACTAAGCTTTCTCATCCCACAGCATCTAGTGGAGTTCCCAATAACAATAAATACTATTAATCTCATTACTAACACTTGTTACCATAGAATTAAGATTTGATATGGTGTAATAGCCGTATCAATGCGCAACGCAACGTGTCATGTTCTCTCGAAGCACTTTTCCCATATCATCACAATTAAGTCTTGCAGCAAAACTCTGAGGTCAGGCGTTTCTGCTGTGGTGCAGTGGGATCAGCAGCTCTCTGCAGCACCAGGTCCCTGGCCCAGCACAGTGGGTTAAAGGATCTGGCACGGTTGTAACTTTGGCTCAGAGGTGATTCCTGGCCTGGGAACTCTATATATGCCACAGCGCAGCCAAAAACAAGAGGAAAAAAAAAAAAAACTCTGAGGTTAGTAGATTTTTTCAAACCCACATAAAAAATGAATAAAACTGAGACTCAGGAGTTCCCGTCGTGGCGCAGTGGTTAACGAATCCGACTAGGAACCATGAGGTTGCGGGTTCGGTCCCTGCGCTTGCTCAGTGGGTTAACGATCCGGCGTTGCCGTGAGCTGTGGTGTAGGTTGCAGACCCGGCTCGGATCCCGCGTTGCTGTGGCTCTGGCGTAGGCCGGTGGCTACAGCTCCGATTCAACCCCTAGCCTGGGAACCTCCATATGCCGCAGGAGCGGCCCAAGAAATAGCAACAACAACAACAAAAAAAGACAAAAGACAAAAAAAAAAAAAACCTGAGACTCAGAAACCAATGCCTCAACTAAGAGACAAAGCTGGCGAGTGTCCTCCCTGAATGCCCTAGGCCTCTCACACCCAACGCATGTCCTTCCTTCATTTCTCCACCTACCCTGCTTTCTTCGGCTTTGGCAACTTGTGCTCTTGATTCCTAAGACTCTCTTGGGAAAGCTGTTTTCTTTTTCCTTTTTTTTTTTTTTTTTGTCTTTTTAGGGCCACACCCACAGCATATGGAGGTTCCCAGCTAAGGGTCGAATCAGAGTTGCAGCTGCCAGCCTACGCCACAGCCACAGCAACGTGGGACCCTTAACCCACTGAGCAAGGCCAGGGATCGAACCCGAGTCCTCATGGAGACTAGTCAGGTTCTTTAACCACTGAGCCACCACAGGAACTCCAGGAAAGCTGTTTTCAAGGCACCATCGTCACGACCATACGTGATGACCTATTCCTTTCTGGGTAACTTCCGCTCAGGTTCTTAAAGTCACCTCCTCAGAAGAGACTCCCCAGACCTCGCCATGTCAATGCTCCCTCCTCTTCATAATGCAGGAGAGCACAGTCACTGCCTACCTGGCTTACCCTTCTTTAGACTGAAAGTTCTCTTTGGTTTTCACCCAGAGTTGTGACCTTTGCTTTTTTTTATTTCTTAAATGATTTTTATTGTTTCCATTATAGTTGGTTCACAGTATTCTGTCAATTTTCTACTGTACAGCAAAGTGACCCCGTCACACGTACGTGTATTCACTCTTTTTCTCACATTATCCTCCATCAGGCTCCATCATAAGTGGCTAAGGGACTTTGCTTTTGGCTCAGTTTTTGTCGTCTCCTACGTACGGCTGACTAGATGAGTGACTGGAATCACTACCCCGGTGGGCGAAGGTGGTTTAGGACCAGTGGGCCCTTAGCATTTTCTGAGGATTCCTTCATCCCGCACTGCCACTTTCCAATGCCTTCTTTGGCTAAACCTCATCTCCCTGATTTGAAAACTATGGACTTATCCCAGAGGTTATTTTCTCAACGGCTTAAAGTTAGAGCAAGAAAGATAACAAAATATTTAAGTTGACTAATTACAGAGACTAGAGATATGTGAAGACTCCAATAAACTAGAGCAGGCATATCCTAACTAGTAGGGACACTTGTGGCCCTAAGGACTGAGAGCCGGAGAGTCACCACAAGTTCCAAAGAGTTATACTGAATATGACTTTGCACAAGTTATTTAACGTCTCAGTGCCTCAGTTTCCTCATCTGTGAAATGAGGACAATACTGGAATCTACTTCATAGGGTGGCTATTAAAAGTAAATTACACGGTATCTGTGAACAGCTTAGAGCAGTTCTTGGCACAGAGTAAATGTTTACATCTGACTATCTATCTACCTGTCTATTGAACATATGATTGAATCTATAATATTCAATTTCACTTTGAATGTATAATTGAATATATACCTAAATACTTAATATGTAATTGAACAACAATAATAATAACTAACACTTTTTTTTTCTTTTTCAGGCTGCATCTGCAGTATATGGAAGCTCCCAGGCTAGCGGCTGAATTGGAGCTGCAGCCGCTGGCCACAGCCACAACCACAGCAATGCCATACCCAAGCCACGTCTGTGACCTACACCATAGCTCATGGAAATGCCACATCCTTAACCCACTGAGCGAGGCCAGGGATTGAACCTGAATCTTCAGGGATCCTAGTCAGTTTCATTACCAGCTGAGACACAATGGGAACTCCTAATAACACAATTTTAAAGAAGAATACTAAAGGAGTTCTCTTGCAGCACGGGGGTTAAGGACCCGGCATTATTACTACAGTGACTTGGGTCGCTGCTGGGGCATGGGTTGGAACCCTGGCCTAGGAACTTCTATATACGTGGACTCAGCCAAAAAAAGAAAAAGAAAAACGCTAGAAACCAAGCAAACACATCTACAGGGCACTTGTGGCCTAAAGGTTATCAGACTGGACCCCGGCTTATACTTGGACTGAAAGCCTCTGGACTGCCTCTGGATGGGCTGTACCTTCTGACTCTTTGATCCTATATAGTTTCACAAACAGCCCTTTCTCTACTCACACAGTCCCTAGTTTTCTAAAGTCAGGACTGGTCAGGGCACCTCTGAGTCCCAAGACCACCCAAGAAGAGACAGTCTGTCTTTCTCTTCTGCCTTTCTCCCGACAGGCTCCCATGGAAGTAGGGTTGAAAAACTTCACCCCAAAAAGCAAACCCTTTAGGAAGCTCCTGCTTCCTAGGCCTCAGAGGGTCTCTATCGGCTGCAACCCACTTTTCAATCAATCTTATCTGTAATGTTTGCAGACTGCGCCGGCCACCCCCGAAGCCAGCTGTGTTATCAGCAATCAGCAGCATGGTGAGGACAGAGCATAGGCACAGTTGAGAACAAGGCTAAAAATAACCATTTTCAAATTAAAGTCCTGAATTGGAAAGGAAAGGAGGGAGGAGAAGCAAGACACGGTAGGGCAGGTTTTATTTACTTACACCCATGAATCAAAGATAAAAGGAGGAAAAAGACATTTCGAAGGAGTTGGGACTATGGCAGAATTGTTTTCATCTCCAGGAATGTCAAAACACAAATGATGATGCAAAGCAAATGCCTGTCAGACAAACCCAAAAGAAGCTTATTTACACATTTGGGATGAGCGGGGTTGTAAATGAAGGTTTAATTGGGAAAATCTGCCTAGTCATTTGAACAAGCAGACCTAAAAACAGACATAACACAGTGTTGAGAGGAAAATGAATTTAAGGAAGTTTCTTTTCCATTGCTTTACTCTAATACATTTCCCCCATTCCTCTGCCTCTATTCCATTTTCATTTCTATTAGAAAAAACACTTCTCAGCATTTCCCAGGCTGCCCTTAACCTTTCTGACTTGCTCACTTGGGGCCTGTGGAAGACAAAGCATTCTTTCAATGACTGGAGACAGGCTCTGGGCAGTACCCAACGCACACAGACTGACCTCCAGGGCTGGGAGGGTGGCTTCCTAAAAGCAAACAGCACAAAGGCTAATGGATTAGGGAAGGTGTGTAGACTGCTCAACCTGATGTGCAGCAAACAAAAAGTATTCAATAAACATTAGTTTCTTACCTGCCACTCACTGCAGAATTGGCATTTATTACCAAATATATGTATCTCTCACCTACTCACATCTACAATAAGAATTTTTTTCTGGGAAGAATTATATCAATATAGCAATAATGATTATTTTTAGATGGAAGGTTATGGTTGATGCAGTTTCCTTCTTTATATTTTTATTCAAGTTTTTTAATTTTCTGCAATATCAAAGAAAAATAAGATGATTTTTAAATCCAAAATTCTGGATGCTATTATATTAAGTGTGTGTCCCTTGATCAGACCTTCTAGTAAAATCGATTCACTAGTAAGTTTTAAAACTCAGGTTTTCGTTCTCTTTTTTGGCTCTTTCAAACAGTGCCAAAACTTGGCAGTTTGCCAATTTTTACTGAGGAGGATTGGTCCTAACACCAACTCTGAATTGATTGTGATGCCATTTGTCATGACTGTAATCTCCCAAAACATACCCAAAAAAGCACATATAAACATAAAAGTAATTAGTAGAACATACACAATTTGTTTCATCTTTTGGCCATTATTCTTAGGTAAGACTCTGTTATCTGTGGCAGATATTTAGAATGAACTGTACCATTTCCCCCTCAGTGCACCTAGTTTCAGAACTTGTATGGTGGACAGTTCCGTGCATCTTCACCAGCATCCCATGGTGCCTCTCTGTACTGCTTTCTATAAGTTGGGGAAAATAGCTTAGCCAGATGAAGGTGCAACCCGGAGATGTGAAATGTGCAACCCCAATGCAATGCTCATGCAACGAAAGACAAAAGTCTATGGATAAACATCCCAATGTTTTGTTCTTCAGCAGGATAATTCTAAGCAGAAATCAGCCCATTAACACATACTCTTTTGTTTTTCTGCCTTTCTTGTCCCTCTCTCCATTTTCCCACATTTCTGTTTTCTGTGATCACAACCAAAATAAAATCTCCATATCAACTCCTTGTCTTAGGGTCAGCTTTAAGGGGCAGGAGGAGGTGTGGCTGGACCCAGAGTAAGACATCATAATTATAATTCACAGGTTAAAAGGAGTCTTCAAGTCACTAATGACAATAATGTCCCTAATAACAACTGCAGTTGACATTTTATTCGTTAGAATGTGGTGCCCAAGGTAAACTGACCGTATAAACAACCCTCACATAGAATGCGACTGAAACAAAATACCTTTCTGTCTAGACATGCTATTAGTTATACAGAACTGTGCCAGACACTGAGACAAAATGAACAAGTAAACAAGTGCTGGGGAGTTCCCTGGCGGTCTGGTGGTTAGAATCTGGCACTTCACCACCACAACTCAGGTATAATTCCTGGTCTGGGAACTGAGATCCCACATCAAGCTACATAGGAAAAAAAAAGAGTTTCCATCGTGGCTCAGCTAATGAACCCGACTAGTATCCATGAGGATGTGGATTCAATCCCTGGCCTCACTCAGTGAGTCAAGGATCCGGCACTGCCTTAAGCTTCGGCATAGGCCACAGATTCGGCTCGGATCTGGTGTTGCTGTGGCTGTGGTGTAGGCCAGCAGCTACAGCTTCAATTTGAGCCCTAGCCTGGGAACTTACATATGCCATGGGTGCAGCCCTAAAAAGACAAAAAAAAAAAATGCAAGTGCTCTCAACAGTCCACGAGTAAAACCTATATTTTTCTAACTGCTGACCTTAAAGAACCAAGTCCAAGGCACGTAATAGTGGAGTTCCCTGGTGGGGAGCGATAGGCATGGAAGACCTGCCTCATTCAACAGTAACTGCCTTCTTATTTTTGATTTTTTATTTCTGACAGCCTAATAGTAGAAGAGGAATTATGTCAAGTTTCCTGCTTAGCGTGAGCTCTGCCACAGGACCAAGACATATAATATGTATACTTGCTTTCCTGCCACAAAGCTGTGACACATTATCAAAGCTTCACAAAGTCATTCCCTCTTAGTATAACTCTGGACAACCTGTGTCCATCTTCGCTCGGGGACAAGGACATTCACTGTATCCTATTTTCATTGACCTTTCTAAACATTATATTAAATGTTGACACACGTTTGACAAAACAAATTCACTAATTAAATCCCTTTTCTCCCTCAACATTATTTATAATCTAATAATTTAATAACTATGAATCCCAGATTCCTCACTAAATATATGACCTCGCTTAGTCAAATTTCAGTATTTTGTTCTATAAAATATAAGCAGCAATAAAACACTGTACCTTGTTGTGAATGTTACAAAAACCCCTGAAATGTGTTTTGTGAAGTCTCTAGCACAAAAACACATCTAAATGTTAAATACTATTATTAAAATCAGATCCAATTATAATAATAACTGCACGATGAAAAAATACCAAGTCAGTTTCGCACTTAGAATCTGAAGACACTTTAACTAAAAGATATATAAGGTCTCTCATTCTAACCTTTCCATTTTTCTATACAATTTAACCTTCATTAAAACCGAATTATAAAATGTAAAGACATGAATTTTCTAAAAAAGCAAAAATGATCAAGATACCCATCTGGGGATCTCACAATAGAGAAAGGAAAGCAGATATACAGATTTTTTTTCAATTTTTTAAAAATTTTAAATGATTTTTTTCCCCATTACAGCTGGTTTACAGTGTTCTGTTAATTTTCTACTGTATAGCAAGGTGACCCAGTCACAGACACATATATACAATTTCTTTTTCTCGCATTATCCTCCATCATGCTCCATGGTTAAGTGACTAGATACAGTTCCCGGTGCTATGCAGCAGGACATACACAGATTTCATCATGCACTAAACATTTCTGAAATGCCAGCTTTGTACTAGAACTGCACTAGGAAATAGAGACACGCAGATGAATAAGACTCTTAGTCTCCTCTGACAGAAGCAGCTGTCCAGTGAACAAAGAAAGAGCCCAAGTATCAGTATGGTATGTACAATGTAACAGGAGACGACCTTAAAAGGAATAAGGAGCTCTCTTCAGGGGAGGTGGAGATGGGGGAAGATGAGGTAACGCTTCACTGTTATGACTATTCAACTGGTGTGTGAAGGAGGAATAGGAGTCAACAAGTTAATCAATGGGAAAAGGGGGTTCCAGAACACAGAATATACAAAAGCAAAGAATCCTGGAAGAATATAGTGTCTTCCGGGAACTCCACGTAGTTCAATTGGATTGGACCCAGGAGCGATGGGGACCACAGGAGAAAAGATGTGGGAAAACAATTCTCAAAATGGTCAACGGTGATTATTTTGAAATGACCATAACGGCATTATAGGTAAAACTGTACGAAATACTAAAGGCCCCTAAGGTTGGCTCCCTTGCCCACTTTCACATAACTAGCTTATGGCAAAACTAAAACTAGAAGCTAAGCCTCCCAACACTAAATACAATTTTCTTCCCTCTAGATCAATGGTTTAGAAAGAGGTGTCCCTGGAGTTGCCATCGTGGTGCAGTGGTTAACGAATCCGACTAGGAACCATGAGGTTGCGGGTTCAGTCCCTGCCCTTGCTCAGTGGGTTAACGATCCGGCGTTGCCGTGAGCTGTGGTGTAGGTTGCAGACACGGCTCGGATCCCGCATTGCTGTGGCTCTGGCGTAGGCCGGTGGCTACAGCTCCGATTGGACCCCTGGCCTGGAAACCTCCATATGCCGCAGAAGCGGCCCAAAGAAATAGCAAAAAGAAAAAAAAAAAAGAAAGAAAGAGGTGTCCCAGGACCAACAGCTTCAGCATTACTAGGAAATTGCTGAACATGTACATTCTCAGGACATGTACATTCTACTGAATCTGAAACACTGAGGATGGGGCCCAGAAATGGGGGTTTGCTACCCCTCCTGGTGATTGCCACTAAAATCCGAGACTCACTATTCTGCACCATGCTGTGGTCTTCGCACTCCCAGGGAGTTTTTCATGGAAGAAACTAAAGGAAAAGCAAAGACTGCTTTTTTGCAAAATTACAAGCAGGAAACAGCTTCATCAATCAGAACTTTACCAATCAAGCACTTCACAAAAACTGTTATGAAAATGTCCTTTAACGGCCAATATCTCAGAGGTCACAACAGGTTCGGGGAACCAGGAAAACCATTTGGCACTTAAGTACCAGCTACGTAGAGACCCAAGAGGGAAGAAATGATTCACCCTCCTTTCCTTAGCGTTTTACTAAATTTATACTTAAAGAACTTAAGTAAGTCTGTTCCCAGCATCACAAAGTTTTAGAATTTAGGTGAACATAAAATCTATTGAGCCATTTTCAGTATTATTAACCCCCATGTTCTCAATGCCTGATTTAGCTTCTTGCATGTCGCATGTGTTTAATAAAAGATTGTTGGCTGAATGAATAACCTGACTGATAAGAGGGAATAGGAGTGCCTGCCATGGCAAAGAGGGTTAAGAATGTTGCATTATCTCTGCAGCAAGGCAGGTTCGATCCCCAGCCGAACGCAGTGGGTTAAGGATCCGTATTGCCGCAGCTGTGGCATAGGTCAGATTCAATCCCTGGCCCTGGAACTTCCATGTGCCACGGGCGCAGCCAAAAAAAGAAAGAAAGAAATACAGAGAATAAACTAATGTAATATAATTAACTAATGTAATAAACTAAAGTATGTCTGCAAAAGACAGATAAAAACGTTAAAAGTTGACTGAAAAAAATTAGAGCCTGTTTTCTATGACGGAAAATATAATATTTGAAAAATGCAGTCTGAACACTATGGTTAGGACATTGATTTTTCTGAATTGAGAACCATTCTGCATCCAATCAACCTGCCTTTCTACTGCTGACACATCAACCACTGAGGAGATGGAGAAAAATCTCGTCTGGGCCCGTATCTGGCAAACTAACACAAGGTGATCTGTCAATTAAACTATCAGTGTAATAGGGAATGTTACGAACTAACATTAACAGGTTAAGAGAGGCAAGCTGTATAATTCATAAAGAAAAACGCAAGTTCACAACAGGAATTCAGATGTCACTTAAATGAAGATGAACAATGGCAAAACTAAATTAAAGACAGGGTCTGAGTGACCTCTAGTGTTATTAGGGGGAATATGATGTAAGTATGAGAACAGAAAATCCTAGTAATGGAATCCTAAATACATACATACATATATATACATTGTGCATATATGTGTAGATATATGTATACACACACATATATAATGTATATATAAATAACCTCATTGCAACATAGTTATCATTTCCATTGGTTTAAAAGTCACCTAAGAAAGAACATGTAGTATTTTACATTTCAGACTGCTTCACTAAAATCCTGACTTCACATTAGCATGTCTTCTTTTGTATCTATGCAAAAGTTTGAGATCTTAGCCTCACCATTCAAATACCTGTGGGGGGAAAGAAACAATGCTTTGAATTAAATGTTAAGAAACAGTAGGTACTCCAACTGATATTGCGAAAAGGTCAAGGGAATGCAGAGAAGCAATAAAGCCATTCCAATCTGAGTAGTGTTGAGAGAGAGTCCTTACATTCAGTTGCTTCACCTTCTAATGTATGCATTGATTTTTCTAAAAGTGCAGCTCTGATCACCTTCAAACAAGGTTCTTCAAAAGCCCCCAATTGCCTACTAAATTAAGAACAAATCCTTCGGTGGGTCATTCAAGGTTTTCCATAATATGACCATCCTGACCTTCACGTCTTGTGAAGAAGGGCATTGCTAGATGTCACAACACTTGTATTATTTCTGCACAGCCGATTTCCCACCTACTGATGGTTTTCTGAGCTTTGAGAATTTTGTGTGAAGACAGCCTCAAACCTGGGAAGAGCTGGTGGTTTATTCCTAGTAATCTCCTGATTTCAACTCCTAGTTCTACCACTTGCTAAATGAGTAATCTTGGAAAAATTACTTAGCCCCACTTAACTCAGTTTGATCCTCCCTAACATAAGGATAATGCACATCGTGAATGTATTACTACAGCTACCTCTGCATGACCGAAAACAAAGAAGGGGGAAAAGAAACCAGGTCAAATTTGCCATTGATTCACTTTGGGAGCCTGGATAAACCACTCAACTCTCTTAATTCCAGTTCCCCCATTTAAAACAGGTACAATAATAACCTCACGACATTAAGATAACAATGAAAATTAGATGACTTATATGAAAAAGCACTGAGTATACCACAGAAACTCAATAAATGCTTAACCCTGCACCATCTCAGACCACTGCCTCTGTCTACCTTTTTCCTTTGGGGAAGAGGCATGGATATTGGGTGATGCCATCAAGCCAGCCTTCTAAATGGGCTGGGGCCTCCAACGAGCCTGTTCCTCCTTCTCCTATTGAAAATGTAGTCAGCAAAGGATTCAACAAGATGTTAGTACATCTAAGACATGGTTATTATGGGCCATCAGATAATAATAATTTTCAGGATGGTCCTATAAACGAACTTTATGTGATCAGTGAAATTATTTTAGGTCATAGACTTGGTCTAAACTAGGCTCAGAGTGAAAAGCTCAAATAAACTTTTTTTCTAATAATCCATATTTTTATCCTAGGATTTATATTATCTAATTAGCTGTTCCACAGTGGGCTGGAGGTCGGTAAATTTCAGTGGACAAAGGAGATGCAGGCTGCCCCAGGATCTGAGAAGGGTAGGCGTTCATAGGGCAGGATGTTATCTTCAAGCAAAGTTTTAATGTATGATTCCACTTACACAAGGTATTTGGAATAGACAAACTCATATAAATAGGAAGTAGAATGATGGTTCCCAGAGGCTGGGGGGCGTTGCTGTTTAACTGGTATACAAGCTGCGATTTTACAAAGTGGAAAAGTTCTGGAGACTGGTTGCACAACAGTGTGACTATACTTCATGCTACAGAACTACACACTTAAAAATGGTTAAGATGGTAATACTCTGTGTATTTTACCACATTTAATTTTTTTAATTTTAAAAAGCTTTTATGAGATGAAATTCATTATCCCTTAAATGCAACATCTTTTGGCATCTCCACACACACAAGTGAGCTCCTGGGTGAAGAGTGGTCTTTGTCTAATAACCCATGATTTTACTAACTGGCCCGACAAAGTCTAGAGTATTTTGATTCCACGTTGAAGAATGATAAAGAGTGCATGTTTCACCCCTCTGAATACCACCTACCATGTAAGAAGAGGAAATGAATCTAACTCATTTGGCTAGAAATAGCAGGAGGAAAAGGATCAGCATTCACCTTCACCTGGAGTAACTTAGGCAAAATTATTTCTACTGGACAAGGTATCAGTATAAATAATTTTGAACTTCTTCCAATTATCATCAGGCTTTTGTGTGATTATTAAAACAATTTCTTTTTTTTTTTTGTCTTTTTGCCATTTCTAGGGCTACTCCCTCGGCATATGGAGGTTCCCAGGCTAGGGGTCCAATCCGAGCCGTAGCCGCTGGCCTACGCTGGAGCCACAGCAACTCGGGATCCGAGCCACGTCTGCAACCTACACCACAGCTCACAGCAATGCCAGATCGTTAACCCACTGAGCAAGGGCAGGGATCGAACCCGCAACCTCATGGTTCCTAGTCGGATTCGTTAACCACTGCACCACGACGGGAACTCCCTATTAAAACAATTTCTCAACAAGAGTTATCAGCAATTCCTGCCTATACCTGAAAGCTAAGTCCCACAAAAAAAAAAAAAAGAAAGAAAGAAAGAAAGAAAGAAAGAAAGAAAAAGAAGAAGTCCCAAAGCCAGCTCCAGACTTGTGGCCCTTCTGGCTGAAACCACTGGAAAAATCAGTAAAAACTGTAAGTCTGCACTGCTGCTTTCTCAGGTTAGAAATTCCAAATTACTTTTAAAGCGTCCTCATTACTATGTCCCTCCTAACAGTCTAACCTTTATTATTGGCCTGATATTCGGAATGCTTAGAGCTTGATGGAAAAGGATAAAACTCAGTAGTCTTGAGTATAAGTGAGCTGAAATAACCCCACCCATTTATACCCAGATCCTCGAGCTTCCCCAAGACAGTGATGCTGTCTCTGTACTTCTAGATGGATTCTAGTAACCCTAGGTGTTCCCTAATTCATGCCTACAGTGTAAGTAGTTGTTTTAAAGTTTTACTAATGGGAGCTCCTGTCATGGCTCAGTGATTACCAAACCCAACTAGTAACTATGACGACTCGGGTTCAATCCCTGGCCTTGCTCAGTGGGGTAAGGATCTGGTGTTGCCACGAGCTGTGGTATAGGTCTCAGATGCCACTCAGATCCCATGTTTCTGTGTCTGTGGCGTAGGCCATCAGCTGTATCTCTGATTCAACCCCTATCTGATTCGACCCCTATCCTGGGAACCTCCATACGCCACAGGGTCGGCCCTAAAAAGCCAAAAAAAAAGTTTCATCAATGTTTTACATATATGTGTGTGTGTGTGTGTGTGCGAGCGCGCGCGCACGTATATATAAAATGCACAAATCACGATTACACAAATTTATGTGCTTTCACAAAGTAAACATTTCTGCATAACATTCACTTTTGTTACATTCAAGTTATCCTGCCAAGGATAACTACTATACCAGATATGCTGACTTTTAACATCACACATTAATTTTGCCTCTTTTATGGGGGACTACATATAAATGGAATTGCACAGATGGATCTGTAAATTTGTGAGCTTCATCTATGCTGTTCTATGTAGATGTAGTTTGTTCCCTTTCATTGCTGGCTCAAGCAAATGCAACATGCACGACTCACCTGTCCATTAGACTGCTTTCGCAGCTTCGCTTTTATTTGCTATTCGGCCACCATGTTTGCATCTGTGAATACACATCTCAAATCACTGTTCCTTAAGTTTCTAGCAATGCTCTAATGACCCTCTGACAGTAACCACAGAGCTGCCTTGTCACCCTCTGTGCAAGCCAGTAATTCCCAAATTCCATCTCTAAGGTTCAACCATCCACTGCCTTGAGGGGAAAAAAATCAAAAACTCATTTTTCCCGAAGACAACACAACCTTAATATATTTGTAGGTATGATTCTGCTACTGCTTTAGAAAGTATATTTTCAAACACTATGTTCTATCTGCTTCCGGTCCATTGGACAAATTTTATTAGAGTTCCACCCATGTGTCAAGCACTTGTGCTCCTTATGGGACAAGAAAATAAAGTAACACATAGCCCCTAATTGGGGCTTAGAGCCAACTGGAAAGAAAGATGTTATTATGCATGTGACCCCACCCAGTGTATGTGCTGTTCAAATTTCTCACCAATGCAGTTATAACTCCAGGGAAGAATAAAGACACAACCCTGGGGCTGGATCTCAGGAGAGTCATAATATCTTAAGCAGTTCACCCCAAGTGTATAACGTCCTTGAAATGCTGTGCATCAGTAGAGGTACACTTAATAAAATACCAAAATATTTCCCTTCATAAGTGTCAGTTAAAAGCGTCACTCCAGGACAATGTGCCCTGTTTAAACACCTGAATTTCAGCCCTCCTGTCAGCCACTAGCATGTGAAACCACAGTAGAAATCACCGCCAGAGTTTGCACAGGACAAATCTAAACAAGCTGTGAAAGTTTACCACGCAGTAAAAGGAAATGAGACACCTCTATCCGTCTTGCAGATGATCCACAAAAACCTGGCCGTATTGTTTTGATATATACTAATTGATTTGCTCTACTTTGCCCAGGAAATAATTCTTTAGATATTTTATCCACTTTAGACAACCAAGCATTTCATAACAGGTATCTGAGGCTTTGAGTCACAAACCATAGTAAAACACAACCTGAAATTCTCATGTCACTCATACAGTTAATAGCCGAAAAAGTAATACTTGTGATTTTCCTAACTGTTTGAAAGTAGAAATCGACTCCTGGGAAGGCAGAGAAGCCAATTTGCAATGAGCAGCTTTCATTTCCTCCTCTTAATTCAAACCTTCATAAAATTGTTTGAAGTCTTGGCACAAGTAGTGGCATTCCAATGTAACCTATCAGGGGCTCTTTGGGGAGGGACATTTATATGTAAAATACACTGCCTAGCGACCAAAACAGTCAGTGGACTGTGAGTGCTAAAATAGGACATCTTTCGAATCACAAAGAGGAAAAGTGAAGGCAATAGTGCGAGAGGATTAAAACTAAAAGTGAGGACCCTTTGGGCACTCTTATTTGAGCTTGCTGTGTCTTTTCTGTGCCAAGGCAGACAGGATATCTTTCACTCATTCATACACACACCCTAGAACTCAGGAAGTCCAAGGGTATGTACCACTAGGAGCCCTCAGAATACAGATGGGAATCAAAGCCTTGGAACTGAATAGCATCATCTCAGCAAAGGAAGAGAACATGCATGAGGTCTGATCCAATTTAGGGATTAAAAAGAGGAGGGCAGGCTGAAAGGAACCTTAGAAGAAGCAACCTGTGATGTAGAAGGAAAAAGAGGCGTGTGGTATGCCTTCAAATTATGGGAGGGGGTGGTCAACAAGATAGGAATAATCACCCCCTCCAGAGATCCTGAAAGGCCAACTGAGATGAGTTTTGACAAGTGACCAAGGGAACCAGCAAGCTACGGACACCGGTACCCGTAACAAGCCTGGTTTCAGGGAGTGAGGAGGGTAAGAATGGATGGAGGAGAGGAGACACGGTGAAGATTAAGTAAACAAAGAACATTTCAGAGGAGTTTATTATAAAGAAAAGTGCACAAAGCTAATAGCATCTGGAACAGTACTTTTTAAAGAGGAGATAGATTGCACCAGGAGTTTATGCTGATGAGAAAAATCTAGCAGAAAGAGGAGAACTGATCATTTGGAAGAGAAAGGGCTGAATGCAGGCTTGACACTCTTGAGCAGGTTACTGGTATGAGATCTCCTTTACACGGTGTGTAGGGAGGGGAAATTAAATAAGAGCTCGACATTCCCTCTCTATGAAAGGGAGATGAGCAGAAGGTGCCGGCATTAGGCGAATCTGTCATGGGGAAGCTGTAACAATTTTCTTCTGATTGCTCCAGCTTGCTTTAGGGAAATAAAAAGAGAGGTCAAAGCTAAGAAAGGAGGAAGGACAGGTGTTGAAAATTTAAGGAGAGGCGTTCCCGTTGAGACTCAGCAGGTTAAGAACCTGACACAGTGTCCATGAGGATTCAGGTTCAATCCCTGGCCTCGCTCAGTGGGCTAAGGATCCAGTGTTGCCACAAGTTGCAGTGTAGGTCGCAGATGCAGCTTAGATCCCGTGTTGCTGTTGCTGTGGCTGTGGCACTGGCCGGCAGCTGCAGCTCTGATTCAACCCTCTAGCCTGGGAACTTTCATACGCCGAGGGTGCAGCAAAAGAAAGACAGGAAGGAAGGAGGAAGGAAGGAAAGAAGGAAGGAAGGAAGGGAATTTAAGGGGAAAAAGGTAGAGATGTAATCATTTGGAGTAAGCTGGTTTCCTATCCAAGCCCTGCTACTCCAAGTTGTGTGCCTGAAACAATTAGCCTCTCTGATCCTCAGCTTCTTCGTCTATAAGACACGGATAACAACTGTTTCATCATCGGGTTAATCCAGCACTTCAGAGTAAGTTTTATCTGGCTTAAGTTTCTTCCTTATAAAAGAGATCATCGTGGATCTTTTGAAATGATGTTCTGAAACCAATTATCACGAGTTTCTATTTAATAAGAACATACACATGCATGGAATAGAAGGCATGAAAAGAGCTCTAGGGCACACCGCCACCGCCAAGTCTTGGATTTAGATTGACTCAAAATATTCCACGAACAGAAAAGCAACACATAAACTGGGATAGAGGAAACCCAGTGCAGAGAAGTTGGATCTACTTGCGGGTGAAGCACTGACTCGCTGTGTGCCATGGACATCACTTAACCTCTCTGTACAGATGCCTCCAGTCTGTAAATGAAGCCCTTGGGCTGAACGATCTGGTTCTGCTCAGATCGAAAATTCCGTGGACGTATGAATTACTCCATTTATACACAGCTACCCCTTTCCTACACAAAGTGTGGCTTTGAAGCATTTCTATTTCCAACCAGACCCCCTCTTTCTTTAAAAGTGGCATCACAGTACCTTCCGAACTACACGTATGCTTTAAGGGAAATGTTAAATAGTCTAGCAAACAAAACTTCTAAGTGACTGTATCATGTGCACTTCCAAAAACAGCAAGTCATATCAAAACATTACATTATAAATAAACACTATAAGGTCTTAGGGGAATACACAAATAAGTTTTTTGGCAAAGTTCTTAAGATAAACACATAGTCTTTAAAAATCAGTGTTTAGTATGACTTGGCAAAGATAGATAATGAAGAAATGTTATTCTTATCATTTAATTTGTTTTTATAGAAAATTATTAATTTATCTTTCAATGAGTTCACATGTTTAAAAAAAAAAAAACAAAGGAGTTCCCAGTGTGGCTCAGTGGGTAAAGAACCAGACACAGTGTCCATGAGGATGTAGGTTGGATCCCTGGCCTGGCTCAGCGGGTTAAGGATCTAGCATTGCTGAAAGCTGTGGTGTAGGTTTCAAATGCAGCTCAGATCCAGTGTTACTGTGGCACAGGCCAGCAGCAGAAGCTCCAACTCGACCCCTAGCACAGGAATTTTCAAATGCTGCAGGTGCAGTCTTAAAAAAAAGAAGAAGAAAGAACATGAATACCTGAGCTTTTTAAACATCACAATCACACAGAGAGTCATACATTTCTAGTTATTTGAAATAAATGAGTCTTGGTTCCAGGAAGCTCAATGAGCATTACCATGGCTGGTTCCGTCACTTAGAATGGACTCCAATCACGGGATTTGTTTAATAATGAAGATCATGGTCAACATCTCTCTTTTTTTTTTTTTTTTGCTTTATTTTGAGGGCCGCACATGAGGCATATGGAGGTTCCCAGGCCAGCAGTGGAATCAGAGCTACAGCTTCTGGCCTATACCACAGCCACAGAAACATCAGATCCGAGCTGCATCTGTGACCTACACCACAGCTTTCAGCAACACTAGATCCTTAACCCACTGAGCAAGGCCAGGGATCAAACCCACATCCTCATCGATACTAGTCGGGTTGGTTAACCACTGAGCCATGACAGAAACTCCCACGGTCAACATCTCTTGACTAACCAAATTTCAAAGCCCCTTCAATTGCTCCTGCAGTAATCAATAAAGCACTGCCATTTCATTTAAGCCTTGCCCTAACCATCTCATACAACAGCAATGAATTTAAAACTTCGCTAATATTCCCATTATGGTGGTGATTGTTTTGTAACATATAGAAAATAGCGAATCACGGAGTTCCCGTCATGGCGCAGTGGTTAACGAATCCGACTAGGAACCATGAGGTTGCAGGTTCGGTCCCTGCCCTTGCTCAGTGGGTTAACGATCCGGCGTTGCCGTGAGCTGTGGTGTAGGTTGCAGACTCGGCTTGGATCCCACGTTGCTGTGGCTCTGGCGTAGGCCGGTGGCTACAGCTCCAATTCAACCCCTAGCCTGGGAACCTCCATATGCCGCGGGAGCAGCCCAAGAAATAGCAACAACAACAATAACAACAACAACAACAAAAAGACAAAAAGACAAAAAAAAGAGAAAATAGCGAATCACTATGTTATGAGCTGGTAACTAACAGAGTGTTGTTAAGTCAGTTATACTTCAAAAAACAAACTCATAGAAAGGGAGCTCAGATTTGAGGTAACCAGAGGCAGGGGATGAAGGGTGGGGGAATAAACCAAGACGGTCAAAATGTTGTAAACTTCTAGTTATAAGATAAATAAGTACTAGGAATATAATGTACAACATGATTAATATAATTAATACTGCTGTATGTTAAATATAAAAGGTATTAAGAGAGTAAATTCTGAGTTCTCATCACAAACATTTTTTTTTCTTTTTCTTTTATTTTGCATCTCTACAAGAGGATGGTTGCTCACTAAACTTATGGTAATGTATACAAGTCAAATCATTACATTGTACACCTTAAGCTTCTCAATGCTATACATCAATTATATCTCAATAAAACTGGAAGTAAAAGATACTCCCATCACAAAGACTTCCAAGATTTCACTGTTTTCTGTGCCTCTCCTTTTGGTATGTCTGTTCAACTTCACTGCAATGGACTGTCTGAACAATTCAAAGGACCCTTCCCTTGTATGAGGGCTGTCAGATTTAGCAAACAAAATTGTAGGATGCTGGTTTTAAATTGAATTTCAGACAGATAACAAATAATTATTAGCATAAGTATGTCCTAAATATTGCACTAAAAAACTACTTGCGGCTCATCTGAAATTCAAATTTAACAGAGCATTCTGTCTTTTATCTAACCACCCAGCCTCTTGACCCACCTCAGCCAGGATCCAGGAAGTGCCCTGGGATCATGGTGATTATGATGATGGTTAGAGCATCTGAATTTTATAAAGGATTTATCAGAGGCCAAAAATAGTGAACTTTTCTAATTGTCTAGTTTGGTATGGCTTGCTGGGATTAATCAAAATGAAACAATCTATTTTGTGCTTACGTGTCTAAAAATGCATTCATTATTAACTGAGGTCCTATATTTTGCCAAACTCTTATCAAAAACTGGAGAAATGATGTAATAAAATTCATTGAGTAATTTCAAAAAATAACCATCAGGAGTTCCCATCAAGGCTCAGTGGTTAACAAATCCGACTAGGAACCATGAGGTTGCAGGTTTGATCCCTGCCTTCTTTCAGTGGGTTAGGGATCTGGCACTGCCATGGGCTGTGGTGTAGGTCGCAAACGCAGCTCGGATCTGGAGTTGCTGTGGTTGTGGTGTAGGCCGGCAGCTACAGCTCCGATTAGACCCCTAGCCTGGGAACCTCCATGTGCTGCAGGTGTGGCCCTAGAATAGGCAAAAAGACAAAAAAAAAAAAAAAAAAAAACCCAAAAAACAAAAACCTGGAGAAATGGCAGCAAACAGGAAATAGTGGTGCTTTCATGAAAAGATGCTCAACATCACTCATTATTAGAGAAATGCAAGTCAAAACCACAATGAGGTACTAGTGCACACCAGTCAGAATGGCCAACATCAAAAAGTTACAAACGGTAAATGCTGGAGAGGGTGTGGAGAAAAAAGAACCCTCCTGCACTGTTGGTGAGAATGTAAACTGGTACGACCACTACAGAAAACAGTATGGAGGTTCCTTCAAGAACTAAATACAGAACTATCATATGATCCAGCAATCCTGGGCATAGATCTGGAGAAAACCATAATTTGAAAAGACACACTGCAGCACTATTTACAATAGCCAAGACATGGAAGCAACCTAAATTTCCATTGACAGGAATGGATAAAAAAGATGTAGTAGATATACAGAATGGAATACTACTCGGCCATAAAAACGAATGAAACAATCCCACTTACGGCAACATAGACAGACCTAGAAATGATCACACAAAGTGAAGTAAGTCAGACAGAGGAAGACAGATATCATGTGAGATCACCAATATGTGGAATCTAATTTTAAAATGATACAAAAGAACTTATTCACAAAACAGAACAGAATCAAAGATTTTGAAACCAAACTTATGGTTACCAAAGGGAAAACACTGGCGGGAGGGATAAAATGGGAGGTGGGGATTGACATATACACACTGCTATATATGGACCGGATGAGGAACAAGGCCCTACTGCATAGCACAGGGAAATGCACTCAATACTCTGTAGTGACCTACATGGGAAAAGAATCTGAAAAGAAATGGATACATGTGTATGCATAACTGTACACCTGAAACGAACACATTTTAAGTCAATTATACTCCAATAAAATTAATATTTAAAAAAGAATGAAATTTGGCCATTTGCAACAACATAGATGGGCTTGGAGGGCATTATGCTAATTGAAATGGGTCAGAAGAGAAAGACAAATACTGTATGAAGTCACTTATATGTGGAATCTAAAAAAATATATCAAACTAGTGAATATGGCAAAAAAGAAGCAAACTCACAATTACAGAGAACAAACTAGTGGTTACCAGTGGGGAGAGGGAAGGAGGGAGGGGCAGTATAGGGACAGGGGATTAAGAGGTACAAACATTATGTAAAAAATAAGCCACAAGAATACATAGTACTACAGAGGGCACAGAGCCAATATTTCATAACAACCAAAAATGGAGTATACCTTTTAAAAATTGTGAATCACCATACTGTACACCTGCAACACATAATATTGTACACATCAACTACAATAAGAAAAGTTGAGGGAGTTCTCATTGTGGCTCAGCAGAAATGAACCAGACTAGCATCCATGAGGACGTGGGTTCAATCTGTGGCCTCTCTCAGTGGGCTAAGGATCTGGTGCTGCTGTAAGCTGTGGTGTAGGTCCCAACACGGCTCTGATCCCGAGTTGCTGTGGCTGTGGTGTAGACCAGCGGTGCAGCTCTGATGCAACCCCTAGCTTGGGAACTTTCAAATGCCACACCTGCGGCCCTAAAAAGCAAAAAAAAAAAAAAAGTTGAAAAACTAATTTTTTTCAGTGGTGTTTCCTCTTGGAGCCTGAGCTAGTGGGAATAGGGCATCCAGTAAGAGTATCATGAATATACAGCCACAGACGAGAGGTGCAATAAGAGAAAACAACAGGCATCATTAGAGAGTAAACAAGGGGAACTTACTTTACCCAGGAGTGTGGCTGGGTGTCCAGAAGGCCTCTCCAGCTCTGAGACCTAGAGTCTGCGTGGGCAGGGGCCAGCATTGGGGAAGAGTGGGAGAATTCGGCAAGTTAAAGGGACTAGAGGAGGCCAGTGTGGGGAGTATACAGTGTGCAAGGTGACCAGGGCAGAAAACAAGCCTGTGGATACAGAAGCCACCATATGGTATCCTCTGAGTCACGTTAAGGATTTAGGATTTTTGGTGGGGGGGTGCTGTGTCCACAGCCTGCAGGAATTCCTGAGCCTGGGATCAAACCTGCCCCAGAGCAGTAACCCCAGCCACAGCAGTGACCATGATGGATCTTTAATCTGCTGAGCCACCAGAGAACTCCTGGGATTTTTTTTTTTTTTTTTTTTTAGTATCACAAGGAAATCCTTGAAGGCTTTTCAAGCGTGATGACAGGATCAAAACTACCTATTAAAACACTCTACCTAGCTGCTGGGCAGGAAATAAGACCTAAGGGAGAAATAATACAACTGGGGAGACAGGCCATGGAAGGCAAGGAGGCACAAAATAAGGGTGTCTTTAGTGTGGCCATAGTGAGAGAAATATTTTGCAACTAAAAATGACAGGATTGTCACTGGATATAAGTAAGGAGTGAAAAAAAAGATGACATGTCAGGTGACTTGTTTACAGTATGAGACTGGGGTTGGGGGAGGATGGATAGGACATTTCCAGGAAAGGGCAATGTGGGCTGACCAAGTCAGAATAAGGTGAGTCCGGAGGGAAAGAGGCAATCTACTGTTGGCCCCGTTGAACCTGAAATGCCTCCCTCACATTTATCCCCATACCTAGGCCCAGCCCCTTGCACGACCATAAGGTGAATAGGGAAATAAAAAGACTGGAGTCATTAGCAATTGCCTGTGGGATGAAAGTGTTCCTTATTCAGAAATGTCTTACTCTGTGGTCCAAATACAAATGAAGAGGACAGGTTACTTACCCAGGACGGAACCTAAAGAGTTTGGACTGAGTGATGAGCTACGGAACTGGAACCCGTTAAACACGGAGATTTGAAAGAAGGTAGAGAGTGGTATATTGCTCACAAAATGCAAAAAGTCTCTATCGTGGAAGAGATTTGTCCTCACTAAATAGAAAATAAGATTCAGCTAAAGGAAGTCTTCATATACCATTCACTGACTTTCTTCTTGACAATGTGACACACAAGATACGAGGAGTTGGCTTTTGCTGTTGACTCCATTTTAAGAACAGCCACCAACAATCTGGCTGACTGACTAAAACGATCAGTTAAAGTAAATGGGTTTTCCACCTCATCCTCAGCACTTCCCATCAAATTAACTACCTGCACACGTACGTGTAGTGTTCAATACTTGGGACCTCACTTGAGGCTACGTAGGAAAGTGTGAGAAAGAGAAGTGAATTTATTCTCTTACATTTTTCCCTTCCCATAGGTCCTGAGATGAAAGGATAACCCCCATCTAGAGTTTATCATGGAAAAGTTTTCAACAGGAATGGGATTACATGAAAATTATCATTAAGGTCTATTCGTACCACATCCCGTTGGGCCAACGACCCAGAGTGAAAATCACACAAATGTATCCTTATACGATTGTCAAGAGTTTCTCTCTAATGATCAATTAGATATTGAAGTGTGTGGATGTACATGTAGAAACTTGGGCAGAGCTGTGCGAAAATAGCCCCATTATGAAATGAACAAAATGCACCTCGCTTCTTCATAATCACAGCACATTAATGCACACAGTGCACTTTTTTTTTTTGTCTTTTGTCTTTTGTTGTTGTTGTTGTTGTTGTTGCTATTTCTTGGGCCGCTCCCGCGGCATATGGAGGTTCCCAGGCTAGGGGTTGAATCGGAGCTGTAGCCACCGGCCTACGCCAGAGCCACAGCAACGCGGGATCCGAGCCGTGTCTGCAACCTACACCACAGCTCACGGCAACGCCGGATCGTTAACCCACTGAGCAAGGGCAGGGACTGAACCCACAACCTCATGGTTCCTAGTCGGATTCGTTAACCACTGCGCCACGACGGGAACTCCCACACAGTGCACTTTTAACACAACTGTCCCACATGGAAAAATTTTTAAATTCTGAAAGGACAGTGACTAACGTCTTCATAGAGAGCAGCATGTTCAGTCTGTTCCTTGAAAAGTGTCAAAACCATCACCGCAGTTCTTAGAACTGAGACGTTAAAAGGCTGCAGCGTCAAGAATGGGCTCATTGAGGGCTGCTGAGAGCACAGAGTCCTACACACGTTCCACTGTACTTCTGAGCCATGCTCATGATCCGTGCCCAATGGATCATGAAGAGCGTTTTGAAGCCACCTCTTCCCTGATCATTATCAACTCTCAAGATCTTGTCAAAAAACACCAACGGGTGTCAAGATGATATTCCCCAAGTGTCCCTTCCCCAGTACAGCCATCACATGCATTTGAAGGCTTTGGGAAACTGGCAGCAAAATTCAAAGGGTGTTCAAGAGTGTGTATCTGAGCTTTAAAAAAAAAAAATTAAATCTGAAATAATATTTGTGACCTGGGCCTTTCACAGTGGAAAAAGTGAGCTACTGCTATGGAGGAATTCCATTTTTATCCAATTGAGAGAATATAATAGTTACAGAACGCTTTTTAAGTTACTTTACTTTGTTGTCTCATTTACGAATACAACGTTCCTATAAGTACCATTATCATTCTCCTTTTATAGATGAGGCCCTCAGAGAAGCCAAGAAGCATGCTTAAGAAACACTTCCTCATTGTATAAGTGGCAAAATGATGATTCAAACCCAGTTCTCTCTGACTCCAGAGGGTAAGATTGTAAGCACCCTTCCCTGGTCCTCAATTATTGTGCCATGATACGGAAATTTTTGAACTCAGCAAATTTTCCAAAAGTCCAGTAGAAATCAAAAATTTAGTTATCAGCAAAGTCCCAGGTTTATTCAAAAAAAATTTTTTTTGGCTTTTAAGGTAGAATTAGGAAGAGAAAAATTGGAGGTTCACATCCCGGCTCTGACATTTGTGCCCCGTGTGACACTAAACAAAGTATTTAACACTCAAGTGCTACTATGACAAACTCAGCGAGGTGAATGATATTATACCCATTGCTCAGATGAATATTCTGATTAAGTTCAACTCTGAGTGAAACATATCCTATTATTGATCTCTCTCTCCCTTTGTGTGTGTGTGTGTGTATTTTGTCTTTTCTAGGGCCGCACCCACAGCATATGGAGGTTCCCAGACTAGGGGTCTAATCAGAGATGTAGCTGCGGGAGCCACAGCAACTCGGGATCCAAGCAGCAAGCACCTGTGACCTACACCACAGCTTACAGCAACACCTGATCCTTAACCCACTGATCGAGGCCAGGGATCGAACCCACAACCTCATGGTTCCTAGTTGGATTCGTTAACCACTGCGCCACGACAGGAACTCCTGATCTCTTTTTTTAGAGAGACTGAAAAATATGTGGTGCCAAATTGCATATAGTCGTCTATGTGGGAAAAGAATCTGAAAGAGAATGGATGTGTGTGTATGTATGACTGAATCACTTTGTTGTACAACAGAAATTATCACAACCTTGTAAATCTACTCTACCTTAGTAAAACTTTTTTTAAAAAATTGCACATAGTCTAATCTAGATCACAGAGTTGCATAAGCCAGAATCTGGGGACTATACTGATATTTGAGTTTATTGTGTAATTGCCTTGGAAGGATCCCAGGTCCAGATCACACCCCCTTGGGTGAGAGCAGATTTAGAAGTAAAACAGTAGTGTAACTGTCAGCCATCTCAAAAGAGATCCTTTGGGGGCAACAACAACAACAACAAAAAAGGACTTGGACGAAACCCATGAGAAAAGGAAAAATTATCTCCTTCCTGCAGGCTAAGGGCCCAGTTCAGTTCATCTGGAGTTTGGCCATAGTGACACAGTCCCGGAAAAAGGCAGGAAGCCAAACTGAGGAAACGACCTAAGGATATACCACAGCTTAAATCACTACGTGTTGCACTTCTCTTTCCGTACTACCAGCCTTTGGTGACATCTCCGCCACGATCTGGGACAGAAATCTGCCAACGTTTTCTGTGAAGGGCCAGAGAACAACCACTGCAGCTTTGTGGGCCACGCTGTCTCATCACAACCATTTAACTCCTGACACTGTAGCATAAAAGCTGCCATCAATACGTAAATGAATAAGCGTGGCTGCATTCCAACAGAACTTTACTTATATACACAGAAATTCTAATTCAATATAATTTTCATGTGTCATGAAATCCTGTTCTTTTATTTATTTATTTATTTATGTGGCTGTGCTTGTGGCATGCCAAAACTCCTGTGCCAGGGACAGAACCTGAGCCACAGCAGTGACAATACCGGATCGGATCCTTCGCCCACAGAGCCACCAGGAACTCCTAATTTTTTTTTTTTTTTCCAACTCTTTAAAAATGTAAAATCCAGACCTCCCTGGTGACTTAGCAGATAAGAATGCAGTGTTGTCACTGCTGTGGCTCGGGTTTGATCCCTGGCTTGGGACGTTCCGCATAAATAAATAATATAAACAAGAATGTAAAATCCCATTCTTAGCTCAGGGTCCCTACAAAAACAGGCAGCAGGCCAGATTTGAACCAGGGGCTGGAGTGTGCCCCTGCTCCAAGAAATTAAAGAGGAACGTAAGGCAGTACAGAGAAAGACAGGGCCCCTCCTCGGAGGGCTCAAGGCCAGAAGCCAGTGCCAGTGTCACATTCTATGCTGAGCTTCCTCCCACTTAACTAAGCCCATGCATGGCCACTGAATTTTAGGATGTCAACATAAGGGCACCTCTGCCCTCTAAACCACTAGAAACTGATTATAGATATAAACGGCCAGTAACGTGCCCGGTACCCAGGACTGGCTTTGACAACACATCATGCCTCCCTCCCTTCCTTCCTTCTGCTGATTTCAGCTTCGCTAACTCTGTGCGAATATGTGCTTCATTCACATCTAAACTGTTGAAAGTTTTTTGGCCTAATTCTGACTCACAGAAATCTAGTAAAGCCAAATCCTTATTATTTGAAGCATGCAGTTATTATTAAGTTTAGTAAGGTTATTTTTTGAGAGGTTAAATTGTTTAAGAACCATAGACAAGAGACAAAAGTAAAATAAGACCACATACAATGGGTTCTTTTGGTCGTGGTTTCCGCCACTTCCCCTATACAAAAAAATGCATCATATGTGTCTTCTTCCCCACATTCTGCGTGCATTCACACACACAGCGTGTGTGCCGTTCTCCCACCCTTATGTTGATGCACACTTTGAAATAAAAATTTTCATTAACTTCATTCCTCTTTTGGATTAGCCAGAGGAGAGCCTCGTAGACACTAATGTAACATAGAAAATCAATACATCGCAATTAGTAAAAGGCAACTGGAAACCCTCCTGGTTTCTATTTTATTTTATTTTTACTCACATACATTGGGTTAGTTCGAGCAGAGGATAGCTTTGCTATTCATTCCATTGGCCAGAATTCTTGAACCAACGAAGCCAATGGACACTAATGAAAAGACATTTTTCATGTCCGTTGCATTTGACTCAACACCAAGTTGCTTAATGAATTACATTTGGGTTTCACCTAGAGTTGATTAAATATTTAACATTTGGAGGAAAAATACAGCTGCATTTGGTAGGTGAAGGGTGAGCCACAAAATGGCTTCTAACAACCAATTCTAGAAGTGCATTACAGGAAACACCATTAAAAATTATTTAGCTCAACAAAACAATATTTCAAACGAGAAATAACTGAGGCCCAAGAGATCCGGTGGTATGCTTAAGGTCATCCAGCTATATTCTGATCTGGCATTCTATTTAGCTGGATATTAGGCTCATTCTGAGAAGCAGATGAGTTTTGATTCTTTTAGGATGTCAAATCCTAGTTTTCAGAGATTGGCCCTCTTTTTGAACAGGTGTTGATTGCACCTGACCTCAGGATTCACATGTTTCTGACCATTCCAAATGAAGTATCCGCTCTAAAGGAAAGATGTGGATTTTAGCTGCTGCCCTCAGATGGTGCGGGGTTAAGTGCCAACATGTTTGAGTGCAGGATTTATTCTTGAAGTTGCCAGCTTCAGCTAATTGCAGAGGTAAAAGATAAGACACCAATTTCACCAAGAACAGCACATGGCAGTGAGACCATAAAATAGTTCACTGTGCTCTTTCCGTGTCTAAGAACAACTGACCACACCAGGAAAAGCAGATTGATAAAATGTAACAGTCTTTTCATTTATTTATTTATTTATTTTTGTCTTTTTGCCATTTCTTGGGCCGCTCCCGCCGAATATATGGAGGTTCCCAGGCTAGAGGTCCAATTGGAGTTGTACCCAGCAGCCTACGCCAGAGCCACAGCAACACGGGATCCGAGCCGTGTCTGCACCCTTCACCACAGCTCACGGCAACGCCAGGTCCTTAACCCACTGAGCAAGGCCAGGGATCGAACCTTCAACCTCATGGTTCCTAGTCAGATTCGTTAACCACTGCGCCACAACGGGAACTCCATGTAACGGTCTTTTTAAAAAGAAATTCTCTCTTAAGTTAAAGGTGATTGAGGAAAATTAATACTTGGTTCTGATTGAGAAGTTGTTTGGGGCACCTCATTTACAAGGCTCCTCAGAGGAAAAATTATTTCCGTTTAATTAACAGATGAATTTTTATAGAATTATCAAGGTGTTGACTGATACAATAAAGTGCATATTTTAAGGGATACAACTTGACACTTAACATATGCATACGCCCATGTAAGCATCGTCACAGCCAGCATGACGAACAATTCCATGAAGCCCAGTGGCTTCCTAGGCCTGTTTGTAACCTACTCTCTCTGTCCCTAGACAACCACTTAATCTTTTGTTTGTCTGCTCTTGTACTGGCAGGATGGGGGAGCTTTTGTGGCTTGGGGGCTATATTTTTTACTGGCTTCCCAATGGCCCCTTACTGAAATCGTTTCCTTAGTCGTTCCCAGTTAGCTGGGCCTTCGACTGCACCACTGGGACGTCATCTATGACGTCATGATGGTGGTGACCATCCACACCACAGCCACACTCCGGGCAGTCCTTAGGATTCCTGGAATGCTTCCAGGGAGTGCTCTGGCTGAAGATCTGTGCCACACCTGTTGGGCAAGGTTGACCGTCTCTTCGACAGTGATGTTTCCTCTGTGTTTAATGTTTTTCTGATTCTTTCTCTCTCTGGATGGTTCCTTGGTGGCTTTGATGGCCAGAGCAGAGGTAGAAGGTACCCACCTCAACAAGATGGGCCTGTCTGTCCTAAATTGGGCAAGTCCACTGTAATCCTTAGGCCCTTCCAGGCACTGGTTGCCATGGTGATGACACCACCAAGGTTTTTCGGAGACAGACCCAGAGGACAGATCTCGGTGGCCGGGGCAGATGTGGCAGCAATTTCCCCACTGAGGCATCTCAGTTACACACGACTTCAGTCTTGTTGGGGTTGAACTTGAGCAATATGTTGGAGGCAGCTCACGTCGGATAAACTGGAATGTGAGAAGTCTGAAGAAAGTTGCCCCTTGGCCTCCTCTGAGATGAAAGAGGAAACTTTTTTTATTATATTTGTTTCCATTTTCTAGAATCTTCTAGAAATGAAGTCATATAGTATGTACTCTTTTTCGGACTGGCTTATAGAATTCAACATAAATGATGTTAAGATTCATCCATGTTATTACATGTATCAATAGTTTGTTCCTTTTTTCTCTGTTTAGTGCAAGGATATAGAAAAACTAAATTGAAATGGACTATAAACCTAAATGCCAACCTATAAAACTTCAAAAGAAAACAGAAAAAAAAATCATAATGGCCCTGAGTTAGGATAAGATATCTAATATAGGAAACAAAAGCATGAACTATTAAAAAAATCAATAAATCAGGAGTTCCCGTCGTGGTGCAGTGGTTAACGAATCCAACTAGGAACCATGAGGTTGAGGGTTCGGTCCCTGCCCTTGCTCAGTGGGTTAACGATCCAGCGTTGCCATGAGCTGTGGTGTAGGTCGCAGGTGCGGCTCGGATCCCGCGTTGCTGTGGCTCTGGCCTGGGCCAGTGGCTACAGCTCCGATTAGACCCCTAGCCTGGGAACCTCCATATGCCTCGGGAGCGGCCCAAGAAATAGCAAAAAGACCAAAAAAAAAAAATCAATAAATCAAACTTAATCAGAATTAAAACTTTCATTCTTCCAAACACATTAAGAAAATGGAAAGGCGGAGTTCCCGTCATGGCTCGGTGGCTAACGAATCTGACTAGGAACCATGAGATTGTGGGTTCAATCCCTAGCCTCGCTCAGTGGGTTAAGGATCCAGCGTTGCCATGAGCTGTGGTGTAGGTCGAAGGCGCGCCTCGGATCGTGTGTTGCTGTGGCTGTGGTGTAGGCCGGCAGCTGTAGTTCCGATTAGACCCCTACCCTGGGAACTTCCACATGCAGTGGGTATGGCCCTAAAAAGACAAAAAGATAAAAAAGAAAAAGATAAAGAAAATGGAAAGGCAAACAACAGACTATGATAAAATACTTACAATACATATATTAGACAAAGGATTTTTTTTTTTTTTTGGTCTTTTTAGGGCCGAACTCACAGCACATGGAGGTTCCCAGGCTAGGGGTCGAATCTGTAGCTGCCGGCCTATGCCACAGCCACAGCCACAGCAACGCCAGATCCGAGCCGTGTTTGCGACCTACACCACAGCGCATGGCAACACTGGATCCTCAACCTACTGAGCGAGGCCAGGGATCGAACCTGCATCCTCATGGATGCTAGTCAGATTCGTTTTCCGATGAGCCAGTATGGGAACGTCTAGATAAAGAATTTTTAATCAGGATATATAAAGAATTACATAAGAAGAAAACAAACAACACATATAGGGTCAAATGAAAAAACAATGGTCCAGATACTGGACCAAAGGCTCCACCAAAGAAAATAAACAGGTGACCAATAAGCATCTGAAAAGATGCTCAACATAATTAGATTTCAGAGAAGTGCAAATAAAACCACAGGGAGATATACTACGCACCCATGTGCACAGCTAGACTGACAGAGTCAAGTGTTGGTGAGATGCGGAACAAGTGGAACACGCATGCCCTGCTGAGGGGCGTGAGGGATGGTACCACTACTTTGGAAAACACTCTGGCAGTATCTTAAGATGTTAAACATTCACCCATCACCTGACCGAGCCATTCCACTCCTAGATACTTAATCAAAAGAAGATTTGTACATGAATGTTTATAGCAGCTTTTTTTTTTTTAAGGTGTTTATTAGGAGAGAAGATACGTGTGGGGAGAAAGCACCGGTGCTCAGAGAGGGAGAGAAAGAGACAGACAGACAGAGGGACAGAGAGCAACAACTCTTTTTTTTCTTTTCACCCTACCCCACGGCATATGTAAGTTTCTGGGACAGGGACAGAATCCGAGCTGCAGCTGTGGCCCACACCACCGCTGCAGCAGTGCCAGATCCTTAACCCACTGCACTGGGTGGGGATCGAAACCATGGTGCCTCAGAGAAAGCTGCATCATTAACCCACTGCACCGCAGCAGGAACTCCAAAACTCTCTTTTTTTTTAATAGCCCCAAATTTAGAACCAATCTAATATTCCCTGATTATTTATTTGTCAATATTACATTCTTCCCGGGAGTTCCCATTGTGGCTCAGTGGTTAATGAATCCAACTAGGGACCATGAGGTTGCAGGTTCGATCCCTGGCCTCGCTCAGTGGGTTAGGGATCCGGCATTGCCGTGAGCTGTGGTGTGGGTCACAGACGCGGCTCACTGCTGTGGTTGTGGCGTAGGCCGGCAGCTACAGCTCTGATTCAACCCCTAGCCTGGGAATCTCCATATGCTGCAGGAGCAGCCCTAGAAAAGGCAAAAAAACAAAAAAAAAATTACCTTCTTCCTTCTTGCAGAATTCATGCTAGATCACGGGAACAACCTTCAACCATGGGGATGCGATCTGGGAATAACTACTCCAGCAACCCTCCTTTCAGGTGAAAAATTCTGAGAGGCATTGTGTCATTTTCTCAGGGGTTCTCACAGAATTGAATCCCCATCCTCCAGAGCAGTGACGTTGATAAACATTTGCAGTGGCTATTCCTTGTTCACTGTCTCTTTCTTCCCACTCCCTCATTCCTGCTTCCTGATGTGATTTTCCAAATAAACTACTCCCAACTTCAAGTCTGAGCCACAGCTGGGAGAATTTGAACTAAGCCATGGCCCCCACCAAATGCCAAGGAACAACATGTATTTTTCAAGAGACAACACCATATATGTCACCCACATTAATTCAGTTGAAATGCTGACTAGGACCAAAAGGAGGTCGTAGGTCTATGTGCTTCTGGAGAGGAATCTGAAGGAGAACACATGAACAGGGAGCACGAGGCTTTTTATCTGTTTTTAATAAACCTTAACAGGAGTCCCCACTGTGGCTCAGTGAGTTAAGAACCCGACATAGTACCAATGAGGGTGCAGGTTCGATCCCTAGCCTCACTCAGTGGGTTAAGGATCCAGTGTTGCTACAAGCTGCTATGTAGGTCGAAGATGCAGTTCAGATTTGGTGTTGCCGTGGCTGTGGTGTAGGCTGAGAGCTGCAGGTCAGATTCGACCCCTAGCCTGGGAACTTCCATATGCCGAAGGTACAGCCATAAAAAGAAAAAAAATGATTAATAAACAAAACTTAATAGGCACTTCATAGGCATCATTTCAATACTTGAAAAGTTGGCCCTTACCTCTTTTTTTTTTTTTGGCCATTCCTGCAGCATATGGAAGTTTCCAGGACAGGAATCTAACCCGTCCCACAGCAGAGACCTGAACTGCAGTGACAATGCTAGATCCTTAAGCCTCTGTGCCACAAGGGAACTCTCGGCCTTTACCTCTTGACTCAGCACTCTGAAAAGTTCTGGTTCTTGTCTTGGAAGACAGGACTGCCATGTTCTGACTGTGTGGCTTTAGGACCCTCCCCTCCCGCGTTTACATTTGAAAACTCCCCGGGAAACCAGTCCAGCTCCTTGCAAACTTTGCAGAGCTTCATATTACCCATCTGCGAATTTAGTTGGTATACAGGATTGGAGTGAGGCAGTCACAGATTTGCTGGATTTTGTTTTTGTTTTATTTCATGTCTAACACACGCGCTGCTCTGCTCTTTTCGAGATTTGTAGAAAATGAAATGCCCTTCTTCCTTCACACTTCAGCAGGAGCTCAGAAGCAAAAAGAACACCAAGAAGGTCTTAACACCCTGGATTCCTGAGGGTGTGTTGCCCTCTTTTCATTCACATTTTAGCAAGAAGGAGAAAAGGTCTTTGATGGAGTAGGAAACACAGATCTAGAAACAGAAATCTAATCCATTTTCCAAGGCTCCACGCAGATACGGCCTCATTGTCAAACCTTCTTAGATCTCCCCTCCACAATCTCAGCACTCTTTTCTCGCTTTTATAACCAAATCGTTTGCTCTCCCATCTGCCCCCCCCCCAAAAAAAAGAGCAACGCCACGGCTGCTAGAAGAGAATTTTGATTTCACTGCTCCTATAATCCCAGTTATAATAACCTTTTTCCCTGAGCTCAGGATATATTTTTAAGCAAAAACTCAGACACCTGAGTTCCAGATCTGCCTCTATTTTTCCTTCTCTGGGTCTGTGACATGAACCCCCATCCAGATACGACAGTCCATGTCCATGGTTCTAAATGTAAAACAGGCTTCCACCACATTAGCAGATCATAGGGCATGTGTTCAAATAGGAATTTCTTTTGAGATTCTTATCAGTATCCTTTAACTAAGTATTTGCTAAGTAATAGCCAGACAAGACACCAACATTCTCTCTGCCTCAGTGCTTCTCCGACAAAGCAGGCACAAGAGAACATGGGGATGAAACGTGAACAGCGTTTCCCCAAGTGAATCAGCTATTAGTGATGTCGAATTATCTTCACCAATAGTGAAGGAAAAAATGGGGGGAAGATACGTCTAAGAAGTCACTTAAAGCAATATTCAGAGAGAGAAATTCTAAAAGCAGTGACATTTTGTTAAAAGACGATATTTTTAGCAAAAAAGAGGGGGAAAGTTTGTGGCAATTGTGAATGCTGGTGTGTATTTTTTTTTCTTTTTTCTTAGGGCTGCACTTGTGGCATATGGAGGTTCCCAGGCTAGGGGGTCTAACTGGAGCTGGAGCTGCCGGCCTAGGCCACAGCCACAGCCACATCAACATGGGATCCGAGCCACGTCTGCGACCAATGCCTCAGCTAACAGCAATGCCAGATTGTTAAGCCAATGAGCAAGGCCAGGGATCGAATCCATATCCTTATGGATGCTAGTCAGGTTCTTAACTCACTGAGCCACAATGGGAGCTCCTGGTGTGTGTGTTACACTATTGAGTATTTAGTAATTTGGGGGGGGCGGTATTGCACCTATGGATTATTAGAAGGACTGTAAGCATTTAAGCCAGGGGCAAAGGGATGTCAGCACTATATCTTACAATGACTAAAAGTACTAGAATTTTGCAGGACCTTTAAAAGAGGCACTGAAGGAGTTCCCGTCGTGGCACAGTGGTTAGCGAATCCGACTAGGAACCATGAGATTGCCGGTTTGGTCCCTGCCCTTGCTCAGTGGGTTAACGATCCGGCGTTGCCGTGAGCTGTGGTGTAGGTTGCAGACGCGGCTCGGATCCTGCGTTGCTGTGGCTCTGGCGTAGGCTGGTGGCTACAGCTCCAATTCGACCCCTAGCCTGGGAACCTCCATATGCCGCAGGAGCGGCCCAAAGAAATAGCAAAAAGACAAAAAAAAAAAAAAAAAGAGGCACTGAAGAGTTACATACGACTTCCCCGAGGCTTATTCTATTCTCCTGTTAACATGCCCAAAGATACCCTCTCACTCGCTATAATCCAAAGGGTCACAGTGAGTATAACCATAAAGCCAAAATTTACATCTAAAACTTGGATCACTGTGTAAGTTTTTCAACATTCAGTTGTACATGTTAAATATTATACCTCTAATTATATTCCAGAGTGTCACAACTCACTATGTTTTTTCTAAGGGTCAGTGGAGACTCAGATTTGAAAAGGTGAAAAGGAGAGAAATCTTCGTGTGTGTTTGTGTGTGTGTGTGTGTGTGTGTGTGTGTGTGTAAATCTGAATTTTATTCTTCTTTGCACTCTAGATGCCTGAGAATATTCAGGCATCACCTGAATATCACCTGAGAATATTCTAGATGTTGTTATAACTCTAGAATAATTAATCAGGCCTACAGAATTGAAACAATACAAATTCAGACACAGAAACACACAGACCCTAATATATCCAACTTAATGAGGCAAAAACACAAAGAGGAAAGAGAACAGCCTTTAAAATGGACCAAAGCTGGATCCTTGGTTTTCGGAGGAACTTCTGTACTGTTTTCCATATTTGAAGGCAAAACTATAATTTTAAAAGACAGATGCACCCCTATGTCCACAGCAGCACTATTCACAATGGTCAAAACATGGAGACAACCCAAATGCCCATCAACAGATGAATCGATAAAGAAGATGTGTTTTATATATATACAAAATGGAATGCTACTCAACCACAAAAAAGAACAAAATAATGTCATTCGCGGCAACATGGCTACAAGCAGAAATTCTCATACTGAGTGAAGTCAGTCAGAAAGAGAAAGACAAATCCCACACGGTATCACTTATACATGGAAACTAATATGAGGCCCAAGTGAACCTATTTACAAAACAGAAACAGACTCACAGACAAGGAGAACAGACTTGTGGTGTCCAAGGGAAAGGGGGTTGGAGGAGGGATGGACCGGGAGGTTGAGGGGGGTTAGCAGAGGTAAGCTATTATACACGGAGGGGATAAACAAAAGCCTTCATAGAGCACAGAGAACTATACTCAAGGTCCTGTGATAAACCATCATGGAAAAGAATATTTTGAAAAAAGAATGAATATATACATATAACTGAATCACTTTGCTGTACAGCAGATATTAACACGACATTGTAAGTCAACTATATTTCAATAAAAAATTAATAAGCAGAACAAAATAAAATGGAAATCTTAGTTGGAAATCTGGCCTACCACCACTGAGTATGGTTGAGAGTCTTGCTTCTAGCACCCTGTTGCCTAGGTTTAAATCCTGATTCTGCCATTTGTAAGCTGTGTGACTTTGGACAAATTACTCTCTCTCTCTGTCTCCTGTTCCCCACTGTACAATGGGGGAGAAAACTGTGCTTATCTCATAGAGCTGTTATGAGTATCAAATGACATGACACATGTAAAGAGCTCGGGAGAGTGCCTAGCACATAATAACAACACAAGTAGGAGTTCTGTTGTGGCGCAGTGGTTAACTAGGAGCCATGAGGTTGTGGGTTCGATCCCTGCCCTTGCTCAGTGGGTTGATGATCCGGCGTTGCCGTGAGCTGTGGTGTAGGTTGCAGACACGGCTCGGATCTGGTGTTGCTGTGGCTCTGTTGTAGGCTGGCAGCTGCAGCTCACAGCTGCAGCTCCGATTCGACCCCTAGCCTGGGAACCTCTATATGCTGTGGAAGCGGCCCTAGAAAAGGCAAAAAAAAAAAAAAAACAAGAACACAAGTAAATAGTAGTTATTATCATTATTATCATTATCATCTTTATTACCGACTAGTCACCTGTCCCTAGGAAAGTTGCTGCTCTCCTTATGCCTCAGTTTTCCCCCTCTCGAAAAGAGGTCTAATAAGATTATTACAAGAAGGAAACTAGCCAGTGGATGAGGAGTCATTCAGATCAGTGTCTGGGTAAGGAGGGCCTCCCTCGCCCAGAAAGACAGAATGTCAGCTGAGTGTCCCGAGTGTAATGGTCACTAGTCAAGAAACGCCACACACTTTGAAGCAGCCAAAGGTGGCAAGGCCTGGAGTGGGAGCCAGCTTTTATTTATTGTCAAGGCCAGCACATTCATCAACTCTCCTCATTAAAATGTGCCAATTAATGAGCACTGGCATAGCCCTTAGCAAAGGTCAGCAGCAACCTAAGCCAGCTTATCAAAAATTCACAGAGGTCCAGAGTTTGGGAAAAGTTCATTCTTCCCTTAATTAACGGATCTAATTACAATCCTGACATAACAAAATGCAAAATGCGTTCTTCAAAAGACACCAAGTCAAAGGTTTAACAGCCCAGATAACCTTCTCCTTTGGTACAGGCTGACCCAAATGTAGGGGAGGGGGGAAGGAGGGAATCTTAGCACCCAGTCAACAGGGCTGATGAAACGGCTTTTCAAGAAATTAAAGCTCAGTAGCGGATCAGAATCCCTGAGCAACAAAGGAAGTGAAAGGGAATAAGAACGCTCCCACTTCCTACGATCTGGGCGAACACAGAGTCAAGGCTCCCGCTAATCTCCCTTCTTAGCAGACATCAAAGTGTTTATTTGGTGACCTTTCCTGGCTAGCTGTGAAGAGTACTTTAGCATCCTAAAGCATGTGGGTCTATAATTGTTGCCTCATTTAGACAACACCTAAAATACAATCAGACAGAATGGAAATGCTGTGCTTAAATTGTTTCTGAAATAGGAAGGCCAGAATTTCAAACCAGGTACCACTAACCAACCAAAGGCTTAGAGAAAAGGCAGCCTGACCTCCTCTCCCACTCAGAGAACCACCACCTTTTTTTTTTTTCCCCTTAGGGCCACACCCACAGCATATGGAAGTTCCCAGGCTAGGGGTCGAATTGGACCTATGGCTCCTGGCCTATACCACAGCCACAGCAACACAGGAGCCAAGCTGCATCTGCGATCTATACCACAGCTCACAGCAGTGCTGGATCCCTAACCCACTGAGTGAAGCCAAGAATCAAACCCACGACCTCATGGATACTAGTTGGATTCATTTCTGCTGAGCCACAAAGGGAACTCCCGAGAATCACCATCTTGAAAGAGTAAGTTCGGTCTCTGTCACATGACATGGACGTAGCTGCATAGGAGACTTCAAAAACCCTGGCAACTCTAAGCTTTGATCCTGTACCTGAAAATGAATGGATAGGAACCATTAAAGTCTCAGTGCTTTTCACCAGTTTCAAGGATGATAACAACTTTTAGACAAGTGGGTTTTCCACTCAGAAGTTTCGAAGTGGATCGGAATAAAAAGATCACATAATATGATTATCTGGAATATGATGCTCAGAGAGAGGCAATGACTCACCTACGATCAAACGCAAAGAACACTAAAGAACCCCGGTAGGGTCAGGTGTGCTGGTTCCACCTGACGAATCACTTCTTTACTCAGCAAACATTTGTTGAGCATCTTTCACGAGACAGGCCTTGTCCAGTCACCAGGATGAGGCTGGGTGTCCAAAGCAGATATGTCCGACCCCTCCTGGAGCTTATATTCTAGTGGCGGAAGACAGACAATTAACCAACACCTAAATCAGCAAGAAAACGCATCCAGATTCAGTGCTGACAGAGAATTGAAACAGGGGGACATAAGAGTGACTGGGCGACTACTGTAGCTGGAAGAACCAGAGGAGCTCTCCTCTAAAGCTAACGTTTCAGCTGACACTCGAAAGACCCAGAGACCCATCCCCGTAAAGACCAGAGAGGAATGCATACAAGCAGGAGAGAAAAATCGGTGCCAAGGCCCAAGGCTGCTTGACAACACGGAGAAGAAACAAAAGTGAGGAGAGGGGTATGAGATGAGGCAGGGGCAGCAGGCCATGGGGCGGGGGGTGAGGGGGATAGGACGTTGCATGTCCACGACAGGGTATATGAGTTTTAGTACAAGGGCAACTAGAGGATTTTTAGGCAGAGGAGTGATCTAAATTCTCTTTAAAAGAGCATCCTGGCATGTATATGGAGACTGGATTAAAGGGGCTGAGGGGAGAGTAGAGTCCAATAAGAAGGTAGCAGCTAGTGACCAGGAAAGAGACCAGAGCAGAGGTGTCAGTGGAGATGGAGGGAGCGTCAGGAGAACTCGCATATGAACGGAGGAGGGATCGTCAGGAGAATTCGCATATGAACGGATTAAACGTGGGAGGAGGTGAAAAGAGAGACGGAGGAAGCCTCATTGGTGGGTTTGGGGCTTGAGCAACTGGCTGAGTGGTAGTGCTGATACCGGGTTGAGAAACATGGGCGCCATAGGAGAGAGGCAAATGTGGGGGTTAGGAATAGTTCTTTCTGGTCAAATCCAAGATGCCTCATAGGTAAGGTTGTGAGATACCAGCTAGATAAGTGGATATGGAAATACACAAATCTGGGATTTCAGGAGGATGTTCAGAAAGGAGGCATCAGATTGACAGTCGCCTTCCTTGGAGAGGCTACTTAAAGCCAGGGGACAAAGGGAGAATTTTTCCAAAGGAGCAGTCCACTCCAGGCCTTTCGGGAGGAGCTCGGTGCTTTCTTCTCTCCCACACAGCAGTGCTTTGACAGTACTTGAGCACAACAAAGGAAGGGAGGCGACTCCAGCGTCCTTGGACGCAGCATGTTTGGAGTTGGTGCCTCTTCGCTGTAATCAAAAGGCCCTCAGAGGTGAGATGCGAAGGCGCGCGCTTCCTGTGATGTGCTGCAGAGTGAACCCTGGTCCCTACCTCGAGTCCTTCATAAAGAAAAAGGAAAAAAAAAATCAATCCAGTTCCACAAAACTGCGGAGTTTGACTTAGCGCGCACAGGAGGGGGAAAGCAGCCGCCGCCGCCGCCGCCTCCGGCAGGCTCCCCGAGAACCGGTGCGAGGCTGCCCCCTCGTGGCCATTAACGTGTATGACCCACGCAGCGATCGAAAATCCGGTGCTTGAAGTTAGTTGCCCCACACAGAACGGCCTTTATTTCCTCCTAACTTTTTTTTTTTTTCTTAAATAATCAGCACCTCCTAGAAATCAACCCCATGTGTCCCCATTACAGGGACACAGATGAGAAAAGGAGAAAGATCCACATGACTTTACCAAAACATCAAAAGGTGGGTTTAACCACACATACACACCTTTCCTGTCATACAAGGTATAATTCTCAAGCGAAGATACAAGGGCTTAACAGTTTCAGATGCCTAGTGGTCCTTTCAGATAGCCTAAGGTGTATGACCTTGCTGTAGCGTACCGGCCTGATTAACTAACCAGTGTGCAGACGGGGATTCCTCTGAAAGCAGGGTCTGAAACAAGCTGCCGAGCACTGATGACGTCAGAAGCAGGGATGAGGAAGGAGGGAATGAAACAGGAGAGGAGGAAAATGAGGGATGCGTGGCTGTGTGCTTCTGGGTCAAAGAGAACTCAGTGATGCCAGGGGACTTCTGAGAAGCCACGTAGAAAGCACCTCGGAATTGTCCATCGCAGGGGCGGAAACATGCTGCATTTTTTCCAACCAACTCTCATCTTCCTCTGGGGGAGGACTGCTGCCTTGCAGCTCTGGGCTGAGCCGGTGAGAACCTGACTGTACTTCCACGGTCTGGGAAAGACGCCTGCGGCAGAAAACTAGAAAGAGACCATGGCACACATGCTTGCGGAGGGATGGGAAGAGAAATAGGAACTTTCCTCCTCAGCGGAGCGGAAAAAGGTCAGTTGAGGGGATGCGGCTTGGGGGTGATAGGCATTTGCGTCATCTAGGGAGTACCATCCTGAATGATTTAGAGAAGCCTCTTTCTATAGAGGTCAGGGCACCGCATTTGCCATTTGCTAGCTCCGTGAGCTTCGGCAAACTTCGTTTCTCTCCGAATCTTCACTCCTCTCATCCATAAAGTAATTGTAAGGTAACTACAATTAATTAAGGGCTCCTCTAAATAACGAATGTGTGGATATACGTGAGGTGCCTGGTGCAAGGAGTTGCTATAGTACTGTTAATAAAATAATATAAGTCGTGTCTCATTTGCCTCATGAGTCTCCAATGTGGGTTCATGTCTGTTGACTTCATTTTGGTCTGGCTCTTACTCAGGAGCTTCTGTTTATTCAGACACGGGCTAGTTGCCTTGGCTTGGTTCCATTCTCCCCTCTTTCTAACAAATATTTACTAAGCCCTCACCGTGTTTCAGACATTGTGCTCACCCTAACTCTATGATTCTGCTTTGCTTCTCAGACCACACTCAAGCCTTCTTATCTGAAGTACTAGAAACTCACTGTCTGCATAAAAATTGCCCGCAACTAACGTCAATCCCACACCATGCAAGTCTTTAAAGTCTTACCATGTCACACTGGAAATGCAACAAAGAGACCAGAACTACACCTGAATAAGCATTGTTCCTCTTACAGTAGCTACCTTGCAAAGTTTCGCAATCCACCTGTCACCCTCCTCCACTCCTTGGAAAGAATACAGAGTTGAATGTTATTTTTTGGTGTATTTGAAGACAAAAAAGAAATCTTATTTTAAGGGTAGTTACATACAACAGCACAAACAGAGGAGTACATAACGCTAGAGACCACGACCTACCCTGCTTTTGCCACCCTACTCCAGACCCAGCCAGCAACCTTCATGTAGTAAGTCAGCAGTAAGTGTTAGCTGCTATTTTCATCCATTTATCGAATATTCTAAGCACCTACTATAAGCTAATTGATGTATTAAGAGCTGGAAAAGGACACAAAGGTGATTAAAATATGATTTATGTTCTCAAGATTGCTAGGGTCTGAAAGAGAAGTTAATATTAAGTGGCTCTACAAAAAGATCTTGGAGGAATTTTATGGGTGAAGTTGAAATGAAAGGTGGGTCAAATTTCTATACACAAAAATGTGAAAGGAAGAATGCATTACTACGGGGGTTCCTGTTGTGGCTCAATGGGCTAAGAACCCAACTAGTGGAGTTCCCATCATGGTGCAGTGGTTAACAAATCCAACTAGGAACCATGAGGTTGTGGGTTTGATCCCTGCCCTTGCTCAGTGGGTTAAGAATCCAGCGTTGCTGTGAGCTGTGGTGTAGGCCGGTGGCTACAGCTCCGATTGGACCCCTAGCCTGGGAACCTCCATATGCCACAGGAGCGGTTCAAGAAAAAGGCAAAAAGACAAAAAAAAAAAAAAGAACCCGACTAGTATCCATGAAGATGTGGGTTCAATCCCTGGCCTCACTCGGTGGGTTAAAAGATCGCATTGCCTCGAGCTGTGGTATAGGTCACAGACGCAGCTTGAATCTGGCGTTGTTGTGGCTGTGGTGTAGGCCGACAAGCTGTAGCTCCGATTCGACCCCTAGCCTGGGAATCTCCATATGCCATAGGTGCAGCCCTAAAAAAAATTTTTTTAATAAAATAAAAAGAATTCATTACTAGAAGCAGGAACAGCACAGGCAAAGGCACCGAGTCAGGAAATACTTATACACGGCCTCAAATAAGAGTATGCAAGGGTTCTCTTGTGGGATCCAGTGTTGTCACTGCAGCAGCTTGGGTTATGGCTGTGGTGTGGGTTCAATCCCTGGCCCAGGAAGTTCCACGTGTGGGGGGCATGGTCAAAAAATAAAACATAAAGTGAGAGTATGCAGTATGATGAGAATTTAGAGTATCGATCAGGGAATAGAAGAATAAGCTAGAAAGGAAGGCTTTAGACCAAATAAATAATTCAATCTTATACATAGGGATCTGCTTATCATCAAGTGCAATCACCAGGGCGCTGTGGAAGGAAGATTTACACTTCATTATTTACCACAGCAAGACTATTTAGCTTAATCAGAGAGGGGACAGCGAGCTCCATCATTTAGGCCACAAGTTCACGGAGAGAGCTATCTAGACACTGCACATAGTATGTGAATCTCTATTCACAAAGTGCAGTCTGCAGACTGAATGAATAACATCTGGCACACATTTTTAAATCTATATGTGAGGTTTTAATAACCCAGTTCATTTAACAGTGCTAAATAATTTTTTCTCAATCCATGGAATGGGAACTCCTGCTTTTGTTTTCTTCTGATATTCTTCTGCCCTTCTCTGTTTCAGTTTAACCAAGCTTCTGAATGGTTACTGAATTTAGCACATAGTGGACACTTAGTGCTGGTTAGAACAAAGGAAGAATGGAAAGAAACGAGGACAGAAAGAAAGGTCCTTTACAACGACTGGCTTTCATTTATGGGACTTTGTAAGCCCGCTGAATGTGGGTTTTTCCCAAAGCATTCAAATATTCCATAGGGAAGCTCGCTTGGTTCCAAACCTGAAGACCAGCAGCAGCATTTGAAAAATTAAAAAGGACCCAAATTTGGGGCCAATGACATCTCTCCCAAAAGGCGACCCAGTCGTGGGGAATTGAATCCAATATGAGAAAAGGTAAAGGACCTAGCCTGGCCGGTCAATCCTGGCCACAGCCTATCGGTGTCTGGGGGGAATAGAAAACAGACATAGTAGAGGGGAAAAACTGATTGCTGAAGTAGGCAGATAAGGACTTGAAATGAGCCTGAAGAATGAGCAGATCCATCTAGTCCAAGCAATAGATCGCTTGAGACAAGCTACTACCACAACAGCAGAGGTCTCTAAAAGGGGTGTTAGAACTCACTCCCCATGGACTTTTTTTAGTAAAAAAAAAAAAAAAATGCAGCTTGAAAATCTGAAAATAGGAGTTCCCATCGTGGCACAGTGGTTAACGACTCCAACTAGGAACCATGAGGTTGCAGGTTCGGTCCCTGCGCTTGCTCAGTGGGTTAACGATCTGGCGTTGCCATGAGCTATGGGGTAGGTCGCAGACACGGCTCAGATCCCACGTTGCTGTGGCTCTGGCGTAGGCCGGCAGCTACAGCTTCGATTCGACCCCTAGCCTGGGAACTTCCATATGCCGAGGGAGCGGCCCTAGAAAAGACAAAAAGAAAAAAAAATCTGAAAAATATTCATCACCAAAGAATTCTCTGGAGGAGGTGAAAAATCACCTGCCTCCAGCTGGTTCTTTGCTCTGTTAATGATTTGTATACATGTGAACAAAAGGTTCGATGCTCCTATTAATTACCCTAAAATGATTAACCTCCTTTTCCACTGTGGAATTAGCGAATCAAGGGGTGGATCACTTAAACCTCTGCATCGCAGATGTCAGAAAAGAGTGTCCTTCCCTGTACACCCACCTTTCTCCTCCCTGGTTTTCTTTCTGCTCCCTTTCCACACACATGGATAGCACACTGAGAAGAGATGAAAAGCACATTCATCTTGCTTTTGCTCAAATCCCGGCGCTAGAAATGCTGGGGCACAAACTTCCTAAGCCAGGGCACATGCGTGGGTAATAACACCCTGCATGTCACCATCGGAATGTCCCCTTCTCCCTGTGTGCTCCCATATTACTCCCTGAACATACATTTCACCTAAATTTGCCATGAAATCCTCAAGATGTTCACAGCCTTTTTTAAAATAACATGAGGTGTAACCCACCTACTTTGCCTATGGATGGTATGATAATTATTATTATTATTATTATTATTTTGCTTGTACCCGCAGCATGTACAAATTCCTGGACCAGGGATCGAACCCTCCGCATAGCAGCAATCCAAGCTGCTGCAGTGACAAGTCCAGCTCCTTAACGTGCTGTGCCACAGAGAACTCCAGGTGTCAATTTTAATAGCCTCTAGTCTTGCAATTCGCCTTCCAATTTATGACCTCTAAACTGTAATGTAGATTTTCCCTATTTTCATTGCCCTATGCAACTATCCTACAGATAAAATTTTGCTCTGGGGGCACTCTGCCATATTCCACGTGCCAACATGAAGGGCTTTCTGGAAAGTTCACCTCAAATTACACGATGCCGAAAAGCATTTAGACCAAAAAGGATATTCAGGAAGACAATTTTTGTCTTTCTGAAAATTGTTTATGAGTATCCTTGGGGTCAGGACTTGTAATCAGCACTTGTAATGACGAAGATGCAGATGGACAAGGGAGGAACTCCGCCTTGCAGATAACATGAAGATGGGAAGAAAAAAACTGCTGAGTCAAGTATAATACGCAACAATCTATTAACTACTACTAGGGTGCTTTATAGTAAATCATACAATTTTATCATAAAACACCCTTGTAGAGTTGCTGTTGTTGTTATCACACCACTATTTCATAGAGGAAGCATGAGGCTTTATGTCTAGGGCGCAGGTGCAAATCCACTGCTGCTGAGGGAAGGGAAGAGAAAAAACACGTATCCCTGGGGAAAGGGGCAGGAACACACGCTAGACAGAGGCCATGAGAGATCTCCTCTAGCTGAGGGGGTATGGGCTAGGATCCCTAAAAGACCCCATCCTCAAGACCCAGGCAGAGAGCCTATCTAATACTAAGGCGTGCTCAGAACAGAAAATATGACCCCTCCTCTGCTCTCACCACCAGGCTAACAAGCATCTGATAAAAAATAATCACAGTCTGTTGCTGGAAAGGGGCAACAATGAACACCTAACATCAAAAGTGGGGCACAGGCTGAGGAAAACCCTGGGGCAAGTAAATTAATCCCTACCCCTTAAACACAAAAAAAAGCTAGAAGAGTTTCAAGTCTGTGATACACTGAGGTTGCTATTGGTTGAATTGTTTCCTGAAAAAAAGATATATATTTTGTCCTAAGCCCCTAAGGATTTTTGCAGGTGCAATTAAGATTACTGATCAGGAGTTCCCGTTGTGGCACAGTGGTTAATGAATCCGACTAGGAACCATGAGGTTGCGGGTTCGATTCCTGCCCTTGCTCAGTGGGTTAACGATCCAGCATTGCCATGAACTGTGGAGTAGGTCGCAGACGCGGCTTGGATCCCGCATTGCTGTGGCTCTGGCGTAGGCTGGTGGCTACAGCTCCGATTCAACTCCTAGCCCAGGAACCTCCATATGCCGCGGGAGCGGCCCAAGAAATGGCAAAAAGACAAAAAAAAAAAAAGATTACTGATCAGCTGACTTTAAAACAGGGAGATTATCAGGAAAGGTCTGATGAGCCCTTAAAAGCAAGGAGAAGCAAGGTGGCTCAGTGGTAACAAACCCGACTAGTAACCATGAAGATGAGAGTTCCATCCCTGGCCTTGCTCAGAGGGTTAAGGATCCAGCGTTGCCATAAGCTGTGGTGTAGGTCTCAGATGTGGCTCGGAGCCTGCGTTGCTGTGGCTGTGGTGTAGGCTGGGCGGCTATAGCTCCTATTGGACCCCTAGCCTGGAAACCTCCATATGCCATGGGTGTGGCCTTAAAAAGCAAAAAAAAAAAGATAATTAACAAGGACCTGCTGTATAGCACAGGGAACTCTACTCAATATTCTGTAATAACCTATATGGGAAAAGAATCTGAAAAAGAATGGATATATGTATACATATAACTGAAGCACTTTGCTGTACACCTGCAAACTGAAATAGACAAAAGATTTTGTTCCAGTCCTGCCCAGGCATGTGGAAGTTCCCCGGCCAGGGACTGAACCTGTGCCACAGCAGCAACCTGAGCCACAGCAGTGACAATGCTGGATGCTTAATCCACTGTGCCACCAGGATAAAGGATCATAGGGAACACCTAGGCAAAAGACTTGAGCAGACATTTCACCAAAGAAAACATACCGACCAAATAAAAATCACTTTGAGAAAAGACTCTTACCAGTATTGATCATTAAGTAGATGCAAATCGAAACCATAATGAGATACTGATAGGGATGGAGTAGGGACAGGTAGTTGTAGAAGTCCCGATAAAGGACCATAAAGAGGGAAACTAGGGGACATTGGGAGATCGCTGTAAGTAAATAAATTGCTCAAAAAAGCCATCAGAACAAGGCAGGTTTGCTTCATTAGTGGAGCCTTGAGAATTGCTTCAGGTTGCTGGGTGGGGGGTGGGATGAGGCCAGCATTCATCTTCAGACCAAGGGCAAGAGTTTGAGGACCACCCTTCTGCGGATTTGAATACACACCTGACCGGATGCTAAGGAGGAGCTACTACTCCCAGAGAGGAAGAGGCAGGCTTTTCCAACCCCCACTCCCCTTGGATGATAAAACTGTAGCCCACTGGATCCTCTGGGCAGAGCTTGCATCTCTCCCAAGCATCCTATCTTAATAAATCTGTTTCTTGCCTATCACCTTGTCTCTCGCTGATTCCTTCTGCGTGGAGAGATGAAGAACCTGAACCTCAGTGAGTCCAGACACAGGGTGAGTGATTCTAATTTAAAACCGTGGGTTCAAGCCCCAATCTGGGTTTAGACTGGGTTCAAGTCCCAATCTGCGTTCTGGCTAGGTTCAGGCTGTTAATACTGTCAGTTTCAATACTACTATAGACCTATTGGAATGGCTGAAGAAGAAGGAAAAAATTTTAAAAAACTATAGTACCCAGAGTTGATGAGAACACACAGCAACCACAACTCTCTTACCTTGCTGGTGGAAATGCAAAATGGTAGGTACTATCACTTTAAAAAAACAGTTCAGCAATCTCTTATAAAGTTAAAATACATACTTTCAAACATCAGAGCAATCCCACGGATAGGTGTTTACCAAAGTGAAATGAAAACCTATTTTCACACAAAAATCTGTACATAAATATTGACAGCAGTTTTCATCATCTTTGCTGGCAATTTTAAAAAAAGAAAAACTGATAATACAATAACATGATGAATCTCAAATGCATTATGCTAAATGAAAAAAGCCAGAATAAGAATGTTATACACTATGTGACTCCATTTTTTAATATTCTTATAAATTATAGGAACAGAAAACAGAGGAGTGGTTTCTAAGAGTTAGTGGGAGGGGCTGACACAAGTAAAATCATACATTGTACCCCAAAAAAGTTCACCGTCCATGTTTTTAGAGGAGATGGAGCCAGATGATCTAAAATGTATCTTCCAATTCTGATTTCACTGCTCTTTGGGTAAATCTTCTTTACCACCTTCTAACATAACCGACTCTGGGGCAAAACACAGTACTACTTTTTAGAATCCACTCAGTCATATTTTTGTCTTAGTATTGAAAGCCAGCAGCAACCCTGGGGCTCCTGCGCATAAAATCCTTTCCGTGTCCCCTGTTTCCTGTCTGTAGGAAAAAGGCTTCATTCAGCTTCCCTGAGTTCCAAGGGCAGATTCAAACAGGTGCTAAGCAGGGAAGGGAGGGGATGCAGAGACCAGGGAGGGACAGTCAGGAAACCACAGGGCCGCCTGGGGCAGGGTCCTGGTTTTCCTCAAAGATACACAGAACAATACCTTTGACCTCTTCAGCGGAACTAAAACCGCCACCAAATGGAAGATGTTCACTGCTGGATGAAGCATTCTTCATTCCAGAGAGAAGGTCACCGTCCAGTAACCGCCTCGAAAACAAGAGCAGCTCTTATCGAAACCATTCGACAGCGAAAGATCTCTGGACTGAAGGAATGTGGGCCTGCAGGCACCCTGATCCTTCCGGCAGCCCTGCCCCTTGACTATTCGACTCCTCGCACCCTCCTCCCCCCACCTCCGCCCCCATCGTTTTGAGGGCCTTCGCCCACTGCAGCTCCCTTTGCCTGACGAGTGATAAAGCTCTTCTTGTCTACTTCCCCTAAAACTCTGACTGCAAGATTCAGTTCGGTACCGGTGTACAGAGGCCAAGTTTCAGCAGCCACGCTAGAAGAGAATTTTAGTTCTTATTCTTACTGCCATATTGTGATTTATAAGAAGCACGTTGTTGCTGTGATCACGCATTGGGTTAAGAACCCAACATAGTGTCCGTGTGGATGCAGGTTCAATCCTTGGCCTTGCTCGGTTGGTTAAGGATCCGGTGTTGGGGCAAGCTGCAGATGTGGCTCAGATCCGGCATTGCCGTGGCTGTGGCAGAGACCTCAGCTGCAGCTCCAATTCGACCTCTAGCCTGGGAACTTGCATATGCTGCAGACGTGGCCCTAAAAAAAAGAAAAAAAAAGAAACATATACTTGGTCGGTCAAATGACCAAAAATAGTATTTTTCATATATATTTGGTCTTCACCCAAGTTCTGGGCTCACACTCCTAAACCCTTGTTATTTCCTCTGATTGGAGCACTAAAGGCATCTTCTGTTATGTTCATGAGATGACTTTTGCAATGCCCTTAAATGACGTAAGGATGGGGCTGCTGGCCACCAGGAGAACCAACCAAGTGATTAGAAGGTTGGAACTTGGGAGTTCCCGTTGTGGCGCAGCAGAAGCAAATCCAACTAGTAACCATGAAGATACGAGTTTAATCCCTGGCCTCGCTCAGGGGGTTAAGGATCCTGGCATGGCCGTGAGCTGTGGTGCAGGTCTCAGACGAGGCTTGGATCCAGTGTTGCTGTGGCTGTGGTGTAGGCCAGCAGTAGTAGCTCTGATTTGACCCCTAGCCTGGGAACCTCCATACACCACAGGTATGGCCCTAAACTGCAAAAAAAAAAAAAAAAAAAAAAAACAGGCTGGACCTTCACACACACACACACACACCCTTCCCATCTTCAAGGAGAAGAGAGGGGATTAAGATTGAGGTCAATCGCCAATTGCTGAGATTTCATCAGCCATGCCTGCCTATGTAATGAAGCCACCCTAAAATCCAGACAAGGTTCAAAGAGCTTCCAGGTGGGAAAACATGGAGACTTAGAAAGAGGGGGTGGGCTGGGAACAGACACAGAAGCTCCCAGCCTTATCCACGCCTTGCCCTACGCATCTCTTCCATCTGGCTGTTCCTGAGATATTAATATCTTTTTATAATAAACCCATAATCTAGTGAGTACACCAGTTTCCGAGTTCTGTGAGCCACTGCAGCAAACTAACTGAACCCACAGAGGGGGTCTTAGGAACCTCTGATTTGTAGCCATTTGGTCATCAGTATAGGTAACAACCTGGGCCTGTAAAAGGCATCTGAAGTGGCGGAAGAGAGGAAGTCTTGTAGGACTGAATCCTTAACCTGTGGAATCTGACACTATCCACCTAGATAGTGTCAGAATTGAGTTGGCTTGCAGGACTGTCACCTGTGCCACAGAAATTGCTTGGTGTAGGGGGAAGCTCTACGCCTTCAGTAACCAGAGGGCAGTGTTTTCTCTGAAGGTAAAGGAGACAGGGGGAAGAACTTGGGTGTTTTCCTACACAGAGAGAAAAAGCTGAGTTTTCTTCCTAAATAAGGATGATGTGCGGAGTTCCCATTGTGGCTCAGTGGAAACACATCTGAATAGCATCCATGAAGACTCAGGTTCGATCCTTGGCCTCACTCAATGGGTTAAGGATCCAGCGTTGCCGTGAGCTGTGATGTAGGTTGCAGAGGCAGCTCGGCTCCTGCATTGCTGTGGCTGTGGTGTAGGCCGGCAGCTACAGCTCCGATTAGATCCCTAACCTGGGAACCTCCATATGCCGAAGGTGAGGCCCTTAAAAAAAAAAAAAGGATGATTTGCTCCGTAGCTACAGATACCTCATTTCATTTTCTTTCTTTTTTTTTTTTGGCTTTTTGCTATTTCTTGGGCCGCTCCCGCAGCATATGGAGGTTCCCAGGCTAGGGGTCGAATTGGAGCTGTGGCCACTGGCCTACACCAGAGCCACAGCAACGCGGGATCCGAGCCGCGTCTGCAACCTACACCACAGCTCACAGCAACGCCGGATCGTTAACCCACTGAGCAAGGGCAGGGACCGAACCTGCAACCTCATGGTTCCTAGTCGGATTCATTAACCACTGTGCCACGATGGGAACTCCCCTCATTTCATTTTCTAATGTGTGTGCAGTTTTGTTTTCTTATTTAAAGGCAATCTCTGTTGTAGCTAAATTTAAGCATACAGGTTAAGCTAAAAGAACACTTGAAAACATCCACAATCTTCACCACCTAGAAGTAATTACTATTGACTTTTGCATTTTCCTTCCTTCTAGAGTTTAGACTTCCTCTGCATGTTACTCTGCAAACTTTGTCACTTACTGTCTTTCTGAATCGATACATATATTCATTTATAATTTTTTTTTCAAATTACAGAAGTATATAAGAAGAGCTCCTTTGTCTCCCTACTAATCTATCTCTCCAGATGTGACCATGGTTAATATTTCATTGTCTGTCCTTCCAGGTTTGTTTGTTTGGGTTTTTTGGGGGGGTTTGTTTGTTTGTTTTGTTTTCTGTTGTTGTTTTTTTACTGACCACACCTGCAGCATATGGAAGTCCCCAGGCTAGGGGTCAAATCGGAGCTGCAGCTGCTGGCCTACACCACAGCCACGGCAACACCATGGCCACATCTGTAACCTACACCAGAGCTTAACCCACTGAGCAAGACTAGGGATTGAACCCACATCCTTACAGACAGTATGTCAGATTCTTAACCTGCTGAGCCACAACAGAAACTCTCAGATCTTTTTTATATCATATACATATGCAACCTAAAAGCAGGGCCAGCAGAAGTTGATGGGAAAGTTGGACATTAGGAATCGAGGGAGGAAGGAAAGGCAAGAAAGACAGAGCCTTAGCAGGCACTGTGCTATATGACAGGTCTTGAAACCAAGCAAGACCCTTCAGGGCCCTCCTGAGCACGGCAGCCTTTTCATGTCCCCCGTTCCCTATTTGTAGGCAAAGACTTTAGTCTCTGAGCCCCTCCCTGAGTTCCAAAGAGTAGAGCCATGAAGTTACTACGCAGGGAAGTGGGGAGACACAGAAACAAAAGAAAAGCCGTTCGCTAGTTCAGCAGTAAAACAGAGCCCTAGCTGCTCCTCAAGGGACACACATAACAATCTGACTTTGAGTTGTTCTGCAGGAACTAAGGCCCCCACCAGGTGGAGGATGGCGACTACACGCTGAACACAAGCCCATGGACCCCAGACTGGCTGGAAACGGAAGGGTGATGATTAGGATTCCAGGTACCCCGCCACCAACCAATCAGAAGAAAGTCATAGACTCCCATACCCTGCACCCCCAGATGTTGCCTTTAAAAGCCTTCCGCCTTGGCCAGCCAGTAAGGTGGATCTGAGACAAACTGGCATCTCCCGTCTTCCCCCTCAGTCCCCTCTCCATCAACACAGGTCTCTGCTCCAAGCTCCAACTTGGCTTGTTGGGCCTCACTGTGCATCGGACCCACGAACGAGGGTGTGACAGCAGTATTGCTTCTCTTGAACCTTAGAACAAGCATATCAAGTAGGGAATCATATCCTTCCTTTGCAGATGGAGCTACGGAGGCCTCGAAGATCAACTAACTGTCCCGAAGCCACAGAGCTGATAAATGACACTCACATGTTACCAAAGCCCAGGCCCGTGTATGCTCGTTAGCTAGTACGCTACTAGTATGCTAGTAGTTCTCCACTGAGGGTGAGTTTGCCCTCACCCCACACCCAGAGAACATTTAGTGATGTCTGAAGATACTGCTGGTTGTCACAGCTCGGCGGGGGAGAAAGGTGCTACTGGCCTCTGGTGGGTGGAGGCCACAGGTGCTGCTTAGACAGCCTCCCCTAAGAGAGAACTACCCAGCACAACATGTCAGCAGTGCCAGGCTTAAGAAACTCTGCATTATGCCACGGGAGGGGAAGAAAAGTTTCAGGTCGAGGTACTATTTTTGCTTTAGTGGGGCCTCTTCCCATGGTCCACACTCTTGGTCCTGGCAGCATGCCTGTCCCAATATGAAAGACATAAGTCTGGGGTCACCATGTGTCTGATTTATGCCCTTTGGGGAAAGAGGAGGTTGGAATGGGTGTTACAGAGGCAACTTTTTAAAAATACGCCACAGGATGACTGTGTGAAATTGAAAGAGAGATCGTGGAATGTCTGACCCCAGCTGAAGAAGGCAATACACAGAGCCCTTAACTGCTGCACCAGACTGAGCTCCCGGGGCAGGGCGGGCACGGGGATGGGAATTACGTCCCCATTATCCACAAAGTCAACGTTTTCTTAACAATAACACAGTGATTTCAGAAGCAATTTAAAAAACAAGAACCTTTCCCCCAAACTCCAGAGCGTTTCTGATTTTTGTCAGCAACAAAAGAATTCAGCTTCCAAAAGCAGGCTGTATCTCTGAATATTAAAACTCCCACCTTGGGAAATTTTTTAAGCCTTCAGACAACCCCCTTTAAAGTTAAAAATGAAAGTCACTCAGCAGACTATAGTGCTCATGGGCCCCTTTTATCTACTGAAGAAAGACAACAGAGTGAAAACTCAGGAGCTGGAGACCAAATTACTGACCTTGAGTCACCTTCCACACCATGTCTGGCCCAACCAAGATAGGGAGTTAAAAGCTTTAACTAGAGCAACAGCAAATGATGTAATTTGATGATATAAAGAAATCCATCAAGGGAGAATAAACGACAAGATCATATTATTCATTGAGCTCTTAGAGTTTAAAAAAGAGCCCCAAGTTGCCTTCAGCTAGGCCCTTTCATGCTAAAAATCAACCATTCCACTTTCCCCTCCTGTCCAGAGAACAAACAATTCCATAACCAAAGAATTGCTCCACCAGAGCTTGGACTGTCCTCATAGTTTTTGTTTGTTTTTGGTTTTTTTAGGCCACACCCATGCATAGGGAAATTTCCAGGCCAGGGATCGAATCCAAGCTGGAGCTGTATCCTATGCCACAGCTGCAGCAATGTCAAATCCTTAATCCACTGGGCTAGGGATCAAACCAGTGTCTCCACAGAAACAGGCTGGACCATCAACCCACTTGCACCACAGCAGGAACTCCCCAACAGGTTTATTACTTACCTGCCTAGAGCTGTGTGGCTGAACCCCTACCTCTCTCTCCAGACTCAATTGCTCTCATTTCCCTTTTCTATGATGGGTATCATTATGCCACACGAAGACCTATTCATCCACATCTTCGAGATGAGTTCCTGTGTTCCTCTACCCAGCTGCACTTCCCATGCAAGCCAATTATGAAACTTTCAGAAATGCCACCAAATCCAAGCATCAAGCATCCAATGGCCCCAAACTGAAACAGCAAGGAGGAACCCAGCACTCCACGGCATTTTCCCAGGATTCACAAATTGCTATCTTCATACTCAGATCTTCTCCTTTCTGCCTTATTTTCTCCCTAACTCCTAACTATCAGCATTAACCACACATTCGCAGAGTTACCACCGTGGTTCAGCGGTTAACGAACCTGACAAGCATCTGTGAGGGATGCGGGGTCAATCCTCGGCGGGTTAAGGATCTGGCATTGCCGTGAACTGTGATGGAGATCGCAAATGCAGCTTGGATCCAAGTGGCTGTGGCTGTGGTATAGGCTGGTGGCTACAGCTCCATTTGGACCCCTAGCCTGGGAACCTCCATATGCCGCAGGTGCGGCCCTAAAAAGACAAAAACAAAAACTATACATTCGCTTTATATACCTGGCACTATACTAGGTGTTTCATTTTGCTTTCTTTTTACAGCATCTGCAGCATATGGAAGTTCCCAGGCTAGGGGTCGAATCAGAGCTGTAGCCACTGAGGTCTCCACCACAGCCATGGCAACACCAGACATGAGTTGCATCTGCAACCTACACAACAGCTGATGGCAATACCAAATCCTTAACTCACTGCGTGATGCCAGGGATCGAACCTGCATCCTCACAGAGACAATGTCAGGTACTTAATCCACTGAGCCACAACAGGACCTCCATGGTGTTTCATACATCCAATTTTATTTATCTTTTGCAGCAACCCATGAGATAAGTATTATTACCTCCATACGTAGCTGAGAAAACTAAGGTTAGAGAGCTTTAGCAACTTATGAAAGATAACATAGGAGTTCCCACTCTAACTCAGCAGATTAAGAACCCCACTAGTATCCAGGAGGATGTGGGTTTGATCCCTACCCTAACTCAGTGGGTTAAGGATCTGGCGTTGCCCCAAGCTGCAGCATAGATCACAGATGCAGCTCAGATCCCACATTGCTGCAGCTGTGATGTAGGCTGGCAGCTGCAGCTCCAATTCGACCCCTAACCTAGGAACTTCCATAGGCCACAGGTACAGCCCTAAAAAGAAAAAAAAAAAAGATAACATAGAATATAAGTGGCAAATTTAGTCCTAAGTACATCTGACCCTGAAAGCCATTTTTACTACACAGCATGCAAGATGTATGGATGAAAACTCTAAAATATGTTAGTAGTAGGTTTTGTTAAGATATAAGATGGTGGCTAATTCTAAGCCTTTCTTAATTAAATTGTCTCTATTTTTCAGTGTTTTAAATGCGGTATACAAGACAGACCAAGTGACTCACCCTTACAGATGAAATATGTGAAACAAAAGTGTTCAAGACCCTGGACATCAGGCAGTAAAGGCAGCCACCCCTGAGAGGTGGGAAGCAAATAAGGTGAGCCCTACGACTGCCTCAGAGTAGGCTAGTAAGACAGTGTCCAGACCTCTGCACAGGGAGGGGAAACCAGGCAGAGCCTAGCAGACTCCCTGAGTTGAACAGACAAATCTAAGAGTCTAGTGAGACCAAAGTGGTGAGAGTTCACAGCACAGAGTACCAGTGAGGAGGGAGGTGTACAGAGAGAGAACTCCAGACATCTGCAGAGGGTAGCTTTCAAGTAGTTAGTAAGTACTGATCAGTGCATAAGGGTGAGAAAACTACCCCTATCAGGAAAAGAACAACCCCAAGTATCCAGTGTCCATTTCCACTAGCCAAACTAGAAAATTACATGACTGAGTAAAGCACACAGTAGGGTTCTTGTCTCAATTGTGTAAAACAATTATCCCCAGACTGCTGTGCCCAAGTCTGACCTAACATTTCTTAAAAGCAATACCCAGGAGTTCCTACTGTGGCACAGTGGAAACGAATCCGACTAGGAACCATGAGGTTGTGGGTTCAATCCCTGGCCTCACTCAGTGGGTCAAGGATTTGGCAATGCCATGAGCTGTGGTGTAGGTCACAGACGTGGCTCAGATGCCGAGTTGCTGTGGCTCTGGCACAGGCCAGCAGCCACAGCTCCAATTAGACCCCTAGACACTTAACCTCCATATGCCACAGGTGTGGCCCTAAAAAGATAAAAAGACAAAAAAAAAAAAGATCAAATTTCTTGCAACTAACTTGAATGTGTCCCAGAACAAACCTCGAAAAGATCTAGAGGAATACAAAAAGATCCTCAGTAAGGTAACATTCACAATGTCTGGCATCTAATCAGAAATTAACAGACATGCAAAGAAGTAGAAAGATACAACCATAATGAGGAGGACAATTAGGGCAACTGGTATATATGTATTTTGTACGCTCAGAATTTGAACTACAAGCACGAAAGATATAAAGAGACCGAAATCAGACTTCTAGAGATGCAGGTGATGAAAAATATATTAGCAGAGTAGACACTGCAAAGAAAAGATTAGTGAACTTGAAGACACAGTAATAGAAACTATTCAAAGTGTACCACTGAGAGAAAAAAGATCCCAACAAAATTAAAACAGCATCAGTGAGATGTGGAAGAACTTTAAGTAGCCCAATACATCCGTGGCTATAGTCCTAAAAAGGGGAGGAAGAGGGAGAAAATTTTGAAAAAATAATAGTCAAAAACTTTCAAATATTATGAAAACTGTAAACACACACATCCAAGCTCAAATGAACTCTAAGCACAAGAAAAGTGAAAAGAAAAGAAAAGAAAAGAAAAGAAAAACTACACCAAGATACATCATAATCAGATTATACCAATGGTGAAGAGAAAACCTTAAATTCAGCCAGAGGAGAAAGACGTGTTATGAGGAGAGGATCTAAGATGAGGATAACAACAGGCTTCTCACTGGAAACAAAACAAAGGAGAAAAACAGCAACATCTTTAAAGTACTGAAAGAAAAAAATCTATCATAAAAGAATTCTATGCCTAGCAAAAAAAAATAGTTATAAATAAAATGAAACCAATATGGATGAACCTTAAAAACACTATGCTAAGTAAAAATAGTGACAAAAGTCTATGTTTTTGTTTTTGTTTTTTTGTCTTTTTGCCATTTCTTGGGCCGCTCCTGCAGCATATGGAAGTTCCCGGGCTAGGAGTCGAATCGGAGCTATAGCCTCCGGCCTACACCAGAGCCACAGCAACGCAGGATCCGAGCCGCGTCTGCAACCTACACCACAGCTCACGGCAACGCCGGATCGTTAACCCACTGAGCAAGGGCAGGGACCGAACCCGCAACCTCATGGTTCCTAGTCGGATTCGTTAACCACTGCGCCACGACGGGAACTCCAGTCTATGTTATATTAATAAAATAGTTTACTATTTTATTATTTTACCAAAATAGATAAAACTATATATACAGAAAGTAGGCTAGTGGTTGCTTAGAGCTGGGGGTTGGGGCAAAAGCAGAGATAGCTAGGAGTTCCCATTGTGGTGCAGCGGAAATAAATCCAACTAGAAACCATGAGGTTGCAAGTTTGATTCCTGGCCAGCGCTGAGGGTTAAGAACTCTGCATTGCTGTGGCTGTGGTATAGGCCAGCAACTGTAGCTCCGACTCTACCCGTGGCCTGGGAACCTCCATATGCTGAATGTGTGGCCCTAAAAAAAGAAAAAAGCAAAAAAAAAAAAAGCAGAGATAGCCAAATTACAATAACAACACAAAAGCTTACAGCTTTATTAGCCAACAAAGGAGATAAAAATAGAACCATAAGGGGTTCCTGCTGTGGCCCAGTGGGTTAAGAATCCAACTGCAGGAGTTCTTGTTGTGGTGCAGTGGAAACAAATCCGACTAGGAACCATGACATTGTGGGTTTGATCCCTGGCCTTGCTCGGTGGGTTAAGGATCCAGCGTTGCTACAAGCTATGGCGTAGGCTGACTGCTAAAGCTCAGGTTTGAATCCCTAGCCTAGGAACCTCCATGTGCCGTGGGTGTGGCCCTAAAAGCAAAAAAAAAAAAAAGAATCCAACTGCAGCAGCTTAGGTCTCTGTGCAGGTGCAGGTTTGATCCTTGGCCTGTGTAGTGAGTTAAAGGATCCGACATTGCACAGCTGTGGCTCGGATTTAATCCCTGGCCCAGTAACTTCCATATGCTGCAGATGCAACCATAAAAAATAATAATATTAATCTGAAAAAAGGCAGAAAACGAAAAATAAAACCAAGAACAGATGAAACAAATAGAAAACAGTTTGCAAGATTACAGGCTTAATTAAACCTAACCAAATCAGTAATTACATTGAATGAAAACACTTCAAATATTCCAACTAAAGGCAGAGACCATCAGATTTATAAAAAGAAAGAACCAACTAATAGATCAACAGAATAGAATAGAATAGAGAGTCCAGAAATAGATCCATAGATCTATGGAAAAACCAATTGATTTTTTTTACAGTGATACTAAGGCAATTAATTGAAGAACATAATGTTTCAACAAATTAAACTAGTGTATATCCACATACAAACATAACAAAAATAATTTTGATACATAGCTAATACCATAGACAAAAAACTAACTGATTTGAACCCAAATATAAAGCTTAAACTTCTAGAAAAATACATAAGAGAAAATCTTTGTAACCTTAGATTAGACAAAGATTTCTTAGCTGCAATACCAAAAGCATAATCCATAAAAGAACCAACTGATAGGAGTTCCCGTCGTGGCTCAGTGGTTAACGAATCCGACTAGGAACCATGAGGTTGCGGGTTCGATCCCTGGCCTCGCTCAGTGGGTTAAGGATCGGGCATTGCCATGAGATGAGCATGGCTCGGATCCCGAGTTGCTATGGCTCTGGTGTAGGTCTGCAGCTACAGCTCCGATTCGACCCCTAGCCTGGGAACCTCCATATGCCACGGGTGCGGCCCTAGAAAAGGCGGGAAAAAAAAGACAAAAATAAATAAATAAACTCAAAATTACTTAAGGACTTAAATATAAGACATGACACCATAAAGCTTCTAGAAGAGGATATAGGCAACACATTCTCCAATGTAAATCACAGCAATGTTCTCTTGGGTCAGTCTTCCAAGGCAATAGAAATAAAAGCAAAAGTAAACACATAGGGCCTAATCAAACTTACAAGCTTTTGCAGAGCAAAGGAAAGCATAAACAAAACAAAAAGACAACCTATGTACTAGAAGAAGATATTTGAAAATGATGTAACCAACAAGGGATTAATTTCCAAAATATACAAAGAGCTCATATAGCTCAATATCAAAAAAACCAAACAGCCCAATCAAAACATGGGCATAAGACCTAAACAGACATTTCTCCAAAAGAGACATACAGATGGCTAATAGGCATATGAATAGATGCTCAACATCACTAATTATTAGAGACACACACATCAAAACTACAATGAGGTATCACCTCACACCAGTCAGCATGGCCATCATTAAAATGCCTACTGAGTTAACGTTGTGGTTCAGCAGGTTAAGGACCCGACATTGTCTCTGTAAGGATGCAGGTTTGATCCCTGGCCTTGCTCAGTAGGTTAAGGATCTGGGATTGCCTGGCTGTGGTGTAGGTTCCCAGATGCAGCTCCAATCTGGCATTGCTGTGGCTATGGCGTAGGCTGGCAGCTGCAACTCTAATTTGACCCCTAGCCCGGGAACTTCCATATGCCATAGGTGTGGCTGTAAAAATAAAAAAATAAAATATCTACAAATAACAAGTGCTGGAGAGGAAGTGGAGAAAAGGTAACCCTCCTATATTGTTGAAGGAAATGTAATGTGGTACAGCCTCTATAGAAAGTAGTATGGAGTTTCCTTAAAAAACTAAAAATAACCCTGATCTAGGACCTCCAGCCTCCAGAAATGTGAGAAATAAATTTCTGTTGTTCATTAAAAAAAAACTAAAAGTAGAGTTGCCATATGATCTAGCAATCGCACTCCTGGGCATGTAAATCCAAAGAAAACTCTAATTTGAAAAGATACGTGCACCCCAATGTTCATAGCAGTACTATTTACAATAGCCAAGATACAGAAGCAAACTAAATGTCCATCGACAGATGAATGGATGATGAAGATGTGGTATAAATACACGCAATGGAATACCACTCAGCCATTAAAAAGAATGAAATAATGTCATTTGCAGCAACATGGATGGACTTAGAGATGATCATACTACATGAAGTCAGACAAAGACAAACGCCAAATGATATTACTTATATATGGAATCTAAAATATATGATACAAATGAACTTACTTACAAAACAGAAACAGATGTGCAGACATAGTTTTCTTATGGTTACCAAAGGGGAAAAGGTATGGGGGAGGGATAAATTCAGAGTTTGGGATTAGCAGACACAAAGTAATATACATAAAATAGATAAATAGCACGATCCTACTGTATAGGACAGGGAACTATATTCAATATCCTGTAATAAACTATAACGGAGGAGTTCCCATCGTGGTAACGAATGCAACTAGTATCCAAGAGGACGCAGGTTCAATCCCTGGTCTTGCTCAGTGGGTTAAAAGATCCGGCACTGCCACGAGTTGGAGTGTAGGTCGCAAATGCGGCTTGGATTCTGCGTTGCTGCAGCTGTGGCACAGGCTGGCAGCTGCAGTTCCGATTCCACCTTTAGCCTGGGAACCTCCATGTGCCACAGGTGTGGCCCTAAAAGGCCAAAAAAAGAGAAAAGATCCTATGACTGAAGTGCATCTCTGTTCAACCACTAATCTTCCTCTATTTACAAGGAGTTATCTCAAGATAAACCTAAGTTGAAAATACAATAAGTAGAAAATGCATTTGATATACCTAACTTACCAAACATCATAGCTTAGCCTAGTCTACCTGGAACACGCTCAGAACACTTACATCAGCCTACAGTCCGGTAAAATCATCTAATGCAAAGCCTATCTTATAATAAGGTGTCGAATATCTCCTGTAATGGATGGAATACTATACAGAGAGCGGGGGGGGGGGAGGGTGGTTGTCTGGATACAGAAAGAACGGTTATAAGCATATCGGGTGTTTACCCTCATGATGGAGTGGCTGACTGGGAGCCGAGTCTGACGCTGCCTAGCACTGCAAGAGAGTACTGTACCGCAGTGTATTGCTCATCCAGGAAAAGATCAAATTTCAAACTTCCAAGTACATTTCCACTGAATGCATGACACTTTCGCACCGCTGTAAGTCGGAAAATCCTTAAATCAAACCATCATGTGTTGAGGACAGTCTGTATGTAATTGCACATGCCACACGAGAAAGTGTGCTAGAGAGAGGGCAAGCAGGTCCGCCCCAAGATCAGAGAGAAGAAACAGACATTTTGAAATTCTGTATTCTTGCTTTTCAAGTTGATATTCTTTTGTGGGGGAGGGGGAAGGAGAAAAAAGTACCTGGTTACACTGAAATCCTTTGGGAAAAGGAATCAGGAATAGAGACCAGAGGAGGGGCTTTGACTTTTCACTTCACACCTTACAAAATTTTTTTGAATTTTCTACTCTTGACACATATAACTCATAGGAAATCTGGGTGTCAGGTTTAAGATCCTTTTGTATTCATTTTTATAATCCTCGGTACTAAATCTTTTTTAATTACTCAATGAATTTTATTATACTTATAGGTGTACAACAATCATCACAACCAAATTTTTACAGCATTTCCATCCTGAACCCTCAGTGCATCCCCCCACCCCCCAACCTGTCTCATTTGGAAACCATAAGTTTTTCTTTTTTTTTTTATTTTCCCACTGTACAGCAAGGGGGTCAGGTTATCCTTACATGTATACATTACAATTACATTTTCCCCCACCCTTTCTTCTGTTGCAACATGAGTATCTAGACAAAGTTCTCAATGCTATTCAGCAGGATCTCCTTCTAAATCTATTCTAAGTTGTGTCTGATAAGCCCAAGCTCCCGATCCCTCCCACTCCCTCCCCCTCCCATCAGGCAGCCACAAGTCTCTTCTCCAAGTCCATGATTTTCTTTTCTAAGGAGATGTTCATTTGTGCTGGATATTAGATTCCAGTTATAAGTGATATCATATGGTATTTGTCTTTGTCTTTCTGGCTCATTTCACTCAGTGTGAGATTCTCTAGCTCCATCCATGTTGCTGCAAATGGCATGATGTCATTCTTTTTTATGGCTGAGTAGTATTCCATTGTGTATATATACCACTTCTTCCAAATCCAATCCTCTGTCAATGGACATTTGGGTTGTTTCCATGTCTTGGCTATTGTGAATAGTGCTGCAATGAACATGCGGGTGCACGTGTCTCTTTTAAGCAGAGTTTTGTCCGGATATATGCTCAAGAGTGGGATTGCGGGGTCATATGGAAGTTCTATGTATAGATTTCTAAGGTATCTCCAAACTGTTCTCCATAGTGGCTGTACCAGTTTACATTCCCACCAACAGTGTAGGAGGGTTCCCTTTTCTCCACACCCCCTCCAGCACTTGTTATTTGTGGATTTATGAATGATGGCCATTCTGACTGGTGTGAGGTGATATCTCATGGTAGTTTTGATTTGCATTTCTCTTATAACCAGCGATGTTGAGCATTTTTTCATGTGTTTGTTGGCCATCTGTATATCTTCTTTGGAGAAATGTCTATTCAGGTCTTTTGCCCATTTTTCCATTGATTGATTGGCTTTTTTGCTGTTGGGTTGTATAAGTTGTTTATATATTCTAGAGATTAAGCCCTTGTCAGTTGCATCATTTGAAACTATTTTCTCCCATTCTGTAAGTTGTCTTTTTGTTTTCTTTTTGGTTTCCTTTGCTGTGCAAAAGCTTTTCAGTTTGATTAGGTCCCATGGGTTTATTTTAGCTCTAATTTCTTTTTTTTTTTGTCTTTTTTTGTTGTTGTTGTTGTTGCTATTTCTTGGGCCGCTCCCGAGGCACATGGAGGTTCCCAGGCTAGGGGTTGAATCGGAGCTGTAGCCACCGGCCTACGCCAGAGCCACAGCAACGCGGGATCCGAGCCTCGTCTGCAACCCACACCACAGCCCACGGCAACGCCGGATCGCCAACCCACTGAGCAAGGGCAGGGACCGAACCCGCAACCTCATGGTTCCTAGTCGGATTTGCCAACCACTGCGCCATGACAGGAACTCCTATTTTAGCTCTAATTTCTATTGCTTTGGGAGATGACCTGAGAAAATATTCATGATGTTGATGTCAGAGAGTGTTTTGCCTATGTTTTCTTCTAGGAGTTTGATGGTGTCCTGTCGTATATTTAAGTCTTTCAGCCATTTGGAGTTTATTTTTGTGCATGGTGTGAGGGTGTGTTCTAGTTTCATTGCTTTGCATGCAGCTGTCCAAGGAAACCATAAGTTTTTCAAAGTCTGTGAGTCAGTATCTGTTCTGCAAAGAAGTTCATTGTGTCCTTTTTTTAGATTCCACATGTAAGTGATAGCAGTTGATGTTGGTGTCTCATTGTCTGACTGACTTCACTTAGCATCATCATTTCTAGGTCCATCCATGTTGCTGCAAATGCCGTTATTTCTCTCCTTTTACTGGCTGAGTAATATTCCATTGTGTCTATGTACCACATCTTCTTTACCCACTCCTCTGCCGATGGACATTAAATCTTTTAATAGATGTAATTTTTTTTTTCTTTTTAGTGCCGCACCCACGGCATATGGAGGTTCCCAGGCTAGGGGTCTAATCGGAGCTACGGCTACCGACTTACACCACAGCCACAGCCACAGCAATGGTGGATCCAAGCCGTGTCTGCGATCTACACCACATCTCACGGCAATGCTGGATCCTTAACCCTCTGAGCAAGGGCAGGGATCGAACCCGCAACCTCATGGTTCCTAGTCGGATTCGTTAACCACTGAGCCACAAAGGGAACTCCAATAGATATAATTTTGAATGATGTTCATCCTGCATTATCACAGGGTCCATTCAAAATCAGGAAGGGGGAGTTCCCATCATGGCTCAGTGGTTAACGAATCCGACTAGGAACCATGAGGTTGCGGGTTCGGTCCCTGCCCTTGCTCAGTGGGTTGGGGATCCGGCGTTGCCGTGAGCTGTGGTGTAGGTTGCAGATGCGGCTTGGATCCTGCGTTGCTGTGGCTGTGGTGTAGGCCAGTGGCTGCAGCTCCGATTCAACCCCTAGCCTGGGAACCTCCATATGCCACAGAAGCGGCCCAAGAAATGGCAAAAAGACAAAAAAAAAAATCAGGAAGGACAGAGATCTCTTAATCCAAACCTTCATTTTATAGATGGAAAAACTGCTGCTCAGACTGGAGGACCAGTCTGCTCTCCCCACAGTAACTAGCACGGTCAATTCAGAGACTAAGGCCTTCTAACTTTCAATACATTTCACCAAATTTCCATTCTACATTTACTTTTTTCCTTTTCCTTTTTTTCTTTTTGGCCACACCTGTGGCATGCAGAAGTTCCAAGGCCAGGGACTGAAAAAATACTACAGCTGCAATGAGAGCCACAGAAGTTACAACATCAGATCCTTAACCAACTAAGCCACAAGGGAACTCCTACACCTGCATATTAAGATTCCATACTAAGCTTTTTAAAATCCTAAGGGCACCAATATCTTGGATGCTACACCTTGAAAAAAAAAAAGGTACCAATGAGAAGTAATTCAGCAGATGTAAGGAGACTATTGAAGCAAGAGGAAGGTTTTTGTTTTTTTGGGTTTTTTGTTTTGTTTTTTTTGGGGGGGGGCAATGCCTGAATTTCTTTAAACTAACATTATAGGACAAAGTGGGAAACATGTTCTGTGGCTTTAGGCAGAAGAACTTTGTCCCATGGGAGGAAATCCAAGAGGGCAAATGCTTATGGTCCAACCATCCACAGTGGAGCAGCGTGTGTGTGTGTGCAATGATTTGGGCAATAACGTGCCAGCTGTGTTGGAGAAAGAGATAGACAGGAGAAGAAAGATAATCTAGATGTACTTCAGTCTTTTTCCCTGGGGCCCAGCCCAGACGTCTATGCACTGTGGTTGCTCCCTAAGCACAGGCCACCTTATTAGATCGGTCTTTCCCTTGCCTCCTTGCTTTTGGAAGACACCACCTCATCCCCTACCATTAGCCCCATGAAATAAACAAGTTACACTTGGCGTCAAGGATTAATGCTTTATACCAGCAGCGACAGCTACTAGATAGAGTGGCAAAGTAAGCCCACTGGGCCCTGCAAATAACCAAGGAGCAGAACTCCCAGAGCGAGACAAAGTTCAGAAGGTGAAGGGCCTGTTGGGTGCCTCCCAGTTTGTCCATTTCATTACCCTGTCAGTCTCCATGGGTTTTTAGTTTTATTTTTGTCTGTTTTCTTGCTTGTTTTGCCATCATTTTAAAGCATCTGTCTGTTCAAATGGCAGCAAAGCAGCCAAATGATTTTAAATAGCCAAAGGGTACTACTAGATCTTTGAAGGAATATTAAACAAATACAGCTTATAAACTTCCTTAGGGTAAGACTACCCTTGTATCTTCTTTGAGGAATAAAGTGAGAGGTGAGAATAAACAGAACGAGAAGTGGGCTCAACACTGAGTATGATCAAATCGGAGCTAAAGCTGCCAGTCTACACCACAGCCACACCAGATTCGAGCCACGTCTGTGACCTACGCACAGCTCACAGCAACGCAACGATGCATCCTTAACCCACTGAGCAAGGCCAGGGGTCAAACCTGCATCCCCATGGATCCTAGTCAGGTTCATTAACTGCTGGGCCACAAAGGGAACTCCCAAAAAAGACTATTTTTATGAGTTTCTTCATTAACTTATTTACTCGTGTAATAAGTAATGTGTGCTAAAAATAATGTTTTTGAAACAAAGAATAGTTGAAACAAATCATTGATTTTTTAAAAAACCACAAAGTATGAATAAAGATTGTTTTATGTAGTAATTTACTTAGTTATAAATTGTTATGTTCAATGAGAAATTCTAATTAAAGTAATAAAACAGACCAGTGTATTAAATAAATAAATAATGAATAAATAAATAAAGTGTGAAGAACATAGTAGCTTTGACCAGACAGACAAGGTCTTTGAAACCTGGGAAGGTGACTTACCTCTAAGTCTCAAGTTCATCAACTGTAAAATGGGAACAATAATAAATTTCTGCTGATCTTCAGATTCACACACTGGGCTAGTCAAAATCATTCTTATTTAAATGATACCTAAGTCCCTCAAACTCAGCATGTCTAAACCTGTGGACCTATACAACCTATTCCAGAGTTCTCTGTCCCCCACACAGCCATAAATCCAAGCTGTACTAAATATATCACTTCTCTTCTTTTTACCCACCCATGCTGATCCAGTCACCAAAGTCCTCCTATTTAAAAAGGAGTATTATGCAGTCATTAAAAATAAGACTGGGGATGGAGTTCCCATTGTGGCACAGGAGAAATGAATCTGACTAGTATCCATGAGGATACGGGTTTGATCCCTGGCCTTGATCAGTGGGTCAGGGATCTGGCATTGCAGTGAGCTGTGGTGTAGGTTGCAGATGAGGCTCAGATCTGGCATTGCTGTGGCTGTGGTGTAGGCCAGCTGCTGTGGTTCCAATTCAGTCCCTAGCTTGGGAACTTCTATATGCCATGGGTGGGGCCCAAAAAAGCAAAAAAATAATAATAATAACAATAAGACTGAGGAGGAGTTTCCGCTGTGGCACAGAGAGTTAAGGATCTTGCATTGCAGAAGCTGTGGCATAGACTGCAGCTGTGGCTCGGACTTGATCCCTGGCCCCGGGAACTTCCATATGCCACGGGTGTGGCGGAAAAAGAAAAAAAAGATCGAACCTGCACCACATCAGTAACCAGAGCCACAGAAATGACAATGGCAGATCAAATCCCTCCTTGTAGTATGCTCTTGATCAAAAGAAACAACAGCAAAAGAACACACACACAACTAAGCACCTACCATGTGCCAACTCTGAACTAGGTACTGTGGAAATGATAATGACAGCGTAATATAAAAAGTGATAAGATTCTTGGAAAATAATTATACTATGAGGTAACATACACTATACTATTATACTATACATACAATTATACTATGAGGTAACATACAAATACAGGATAAATACAAGATACAAATGAAGGATAAAGGGAATAAACAAAGGAATAACATTCTTTGCTAAATTCAGTACATCAAGACCTGGGAGACTGGACCCTTGATGGCTTAGGGCTCCAAGGCGGTTCTCCCAGAGAGAAGGGCAGCTGCATGGACAGGGCTCTGTGCTGTGCCTTCTGCTGCATCCTTTCCTTTCATTCCACAATAGCATCTAGGGGTATCCTGCTCACTTCTCAGAATTCCGCAGTGGCCACTAAACATGTCCTCTGTCTTGAGCAGAGCAAGGAGAGGCTAGTATGCTCAAAAGCAATTCCAATAACCACCAAAAGGTAAAAAAAAAATAAAGGAACATGTAATAGCAGAAATTAATGGTCAAATAACCAAAGTAAGCATTTGTGAGTATCCAAACAACGATAAAAACATATCATGGCGCCTGAGAGGCAGGAAGCCTTGGCAAGTAGTAGTTGTAACATCCTCAGAACAAGCCAATAGGCAGGTGCACTCTGCAGACAAGGATCATGAGGCTCACTATCTATGATCGAGAGAACGGCTCAAAGGAGTTCCCTTGTGAGCAGTAGGTTACCTATCCAGCCTTGTCACTGTAACGGCTTGGGTCACTGCTGTAGCACAGGGGAGACCCCTGGCCCAGGAACTTCCACATGCTGTGGACGTGGCCGAAAAAAGGAGAACAGCTCAAAGTCACACAGTTTGTTGTACAGACAGAATTCAAACCAGTGTCCATTAGACCGGAGAGTCTGTGTCCTTTTCATCCCAGGAGGCTCCCCGCTTAGCCTGATGTACCCTCTTCACATGCAATAGATTGCTCTCCAATCAATACTACCTACTATCTGGTAAATACTGATTCGTGTGTAGCTTCAAAACGCTCACCTCCCCCTGGCAGGGAGGAAGAGGACTCCAAATAAACCCACATGGGAGTTCCCATCGTGGCACAGCAGAAATGAGTCCGGCTAGGACCCATGAGGCTTCAGGTTTGATCCCTGGCCCCTCTCAGTGGGTTAAGGATCCTGGGTTGCTGTGGCTGTGGTGTAGGCCAGCAGCTGTAGCTCCGATTTGCCCCCTAGCCTGGGAACCTCCATAGGCCTAAAATAAAATAAACCCACACACTCTGTGTTTTTAGTCTGTTTTGTGTCAGACCCAGTTTCCCGAGATACCCAGTTTCCCGATTCCCACAAACCTCCATACCCTCTTTGGGTTATTTCAGCATATATGGGCAATACGTAAACACAGTTCCCAACGTGTATACATGTTGCCCAAATTCGCTGAAATAACCCAAAGAAGGTATGGAAATAACGGGAGATTATACTCAAAGGCCTATCCTAACATTCCTACTCGCCACTGTGTTAGAGAGAAAACAGGGCTCCCGTTACAGAAGACAAAAGGCATAAACTTTGATTTTTAAACCAAGATCTAAAGCTGAGGAACTGAGAAGCATCCATTTTCATATCTGCAGAGCGGTTGTTATGAGGATGCAAAATAATAACTTGCCCAGCCCATTGTAAGAGAGGCTGAAAAGTGCTGCTATTGCAAATGTGGGTAGGACAAGTAGAAGCACTGTTTTAGCTTAAGAATATCTGGGGATCCCCAGTGAAGGGTATGGGCTCTTGGAAGCCAGCTCCTACAGGAGTCCTTTCCTTTCAGCATGGGACCGTGTGCAGACAACTTAGACCAATACTCGGGGGCTCGACAAGGCACATGTGAAGAGACTCAGTGCAATCTCCCTGCTCCTTGAGGGGCTACCAATCTTAGGATGACGGATGAGGGCGTCAGTAATGAGGCAGGGTGGGAGCAAGTGTTCCCCATTAAATATTTAAATCCCAGCTGCCATTCCCGAGGCCCCCGAACCCACATACTCAGATCTAAAGCGAATGATAAACAAGAGAGTCCATGATAAGTTAACAATCCACTTCAGAAACAACTGCATTCGTTCTGGTGAGCAGCTACGGGGAGCTCTGATGGTTCCCGCTCACTTGCAAGTGTGTCACTCTCATCAGAATGAAAGTCCCTAATCATAGCAACACTATGGAATCTTCTATCCTGAACAGATTAGGACTCTTATAAAAAGTAAATACCTTGCAAAGGGAATCGAGTCATCAGCTCACAGCTCTGTCTACCCCAGGCTTATTCCTGATGCTGACAGGCCAGGGAGCAGTAACTACCTCTGCCCCATGCATTTGGTTTATCTGACTGTGATGTGGCCTTCAGAGTCAAATAAAGATCATAAATGTCCTCCCATCTGCCTAGATGCAGGCCAGCACACAGATTCTGACTCTGCGTTGTACTGGTCATCTAACTTTTCTCTACCTCATTTCCTCACATGCAGAGCAGCTGGTCAAGGCACAGCACCCCATGGAGCCCTTATGCCTTGACACAGGGCAGTGCCTCTTACAATGAGGTTTTCATCATAAAGTGACAATGTCAGAGTTCCTATCAGCAGAAATGAATCTGACAGGATCTAGGAGGAGGCAGGTTTGATCCCTGGCCCTGCTCAGTGGATTAATAAGGATCTGGTGTTGCTGTGAGCTACGGTGTAGGTCGCAGACACGGCTCAGGTCTCCCACTGCTGTGGCTCTGGCGTAGACTGGCAGCTACGGCTCCAATTTGACTCCTAGCCTGGGAACCCCCATATGCTGCCCGTGCGGCCCTAAAAAAGACAAAAAATAAAATAAAATAAAATATAAATTGACAACGTCAGGGGGAGAGACACAGATCGGAGATAAATACAGCTGATGGAACAGGCCATAAAAGTAACTGGGCTCCATTTGGGCTCGACTGAGAGGGACACAGGGTAAAGGAGAAATCGTGTTACTGATCTACCACATCTTTCAAAATTAATTCAGAGATGGATTAAGAAGATGTGGTATATATACGCAATGGAATACTACTCAGCCATAAAAAAGAACAAAATAATGCCATTCACAGGAACATGGATGGCACCAGAAGACTCTCACACTAAGTGAAGTAAGTCAGAAAGAGAAAGACAAATACCATATGCTATCCTTTATATATAGAATCTAAAATACAGCACAAATGAACCTTTCCACAGAAAGAAAATCATCGGCTTGGAGAACAGATTTGTGGTTGCCAAGGGGGAGGGAGTGGGATAGATTGGGAATTTAGGGTTAATAGATGCAAACTATTGCCTTTGGAATGGATAAAGAATGAGATCCTGCTGTATAGCGCTAGGAACTATATCTACTCACTTATGATGGAGCATGATTATGTGAGAATCTATACATGTATGTGTAACTGGGTCACCTTGCTGTACAGAAAATTGACAGAACACTACAAAACAGCTATGATGGAAAAAATAAAAATCATTTTTAAAAAATTATTCAAAGGAAGTGTCCCATTTATTATAAACAATGACCCTCACCTTTGCACCAACTCCCTCAAGCAAGTTCACCCGGCCCTTCATCGGGTCAATAACATTTTAACCTTTTTAAAATAAAGCTCTTGGGAGTTCCCATTGTGGTGCAGTGGAAATGAACCCAACTAGTACCCATGAGGATTCAGGTTTGATCTCTGGCCTCGCTCAATGGGTCCAGGATCCGCCGCTGCCATGAGTGGTGGTGTAGGTCACAAACTCAGCTTGGATCCCAAGTTGCTGTGGCTGTGGTGGAGGCCGGCACCTGTAGCTCTGATTCGATCCCTAGCCTGGGAACCTCCATATGCCACAGGTGTGGCCCTAAAAGGCAAATAAATAAATAAAGCTCATGTTCCCAAACACAAAGTGTCTCCCTGTGGAATAAAGGCCCCAAATCACAGCCTGACATGCAAGCACGTTCCCAATCTGACCCCAAACGTCCTGTCTCCATCACCTGTTTCTGTCTCCCTCCTTGAATTCCAGAGTCCCCTCGAGCTAAACTGACTGCCAGTCCCAGAGCACACCCCCGGTTCAACTCCTCAACACACACTCGTGACCTTTTCCACCTGCAAGAAGACCTTAATCTACCAATTCGTTCATGTGTAAACCACCCTTCCGTCTCAAATGACCCCTTTCCTGAAGACTTCCCTGAACTCCCCGACAGAAAGGACGTCTCTCTTCTCTGAACCCCACAGCCCTCCCTCTAGGACTGACTGCAGGGTGATGACTCCGCGCAGACTGAGTTCTTCACCATTTCACTCAACTTCCTCCCAGCGCAACAAATTAATCCCCAAGGACTTTGAATCTTGGCCATTTATTAGAGCTGGGTTGTTTATTTGACCTCCATCAGCCTCCATTCATTTGCTCAAAATGGGAATGAGGGTGTTCCCATCGTGGTTCAGTGGAAACAAATCTGACTAGTATCCATGAGGATGCAGGTTCGATCCCTGGCCTTGCTCAGTGGGCCGGGGTTCCGGCATTGCCATGAACTGTGGTATAGGTTGCAGACAGGGCTCAGATCTGGCATTGCTGTGGCTCTGGCATAGGCCAGGGGGTACAATTCGACCCCTAGCCTGAGAACCTCCGTATGCCTTGACTATGGCCCTAAAAAGACAAAAAAAAAAGGGAGAGGGGAATGAGAATGATTCCTACTTCACTGGGTGAGCATGAGGATGAAATGCAATAATACAAGTCTGGTACGCAGCTGGCTGACATAGAAGGGTCACTAAATTTTAGCTATGGTTCTTGTTGATATGCTTCGGTGGAAGAAACGCTCCAAAAAGGGTTCCCTCCCTGTAAGTGTGAGCTGCTCCTTCATTACCACTACTATTAACCCTCCTCTTGAGTCAAGGCTGGCACTGTGACTTTCCTTGTTCAATAAAATGCTACAAAAGTGACACCATTTCTGGTCTTCTTTTTTTTTTTTTTTGTCTTTCTAGGGCCGAACCCGCGGCATATGGAGGTTCCCAGGCTAGGGGTCAAATTGGAGCTGTAGCCGAGGGCCTATGACACAGCCACAGCAACGCCGGATCCGAGCCTCATCTGTGACCTACACCACAGCTCACAGCAACCCCAGATCCTTAACCCACTGAGTGAGGCCAGGGATCGAACCCACAACCTCATGGTTCCTCATCAGATTCGTTTACGCTGTGCCACAACAGGAACTCCTAAGAAGCCCGGCAGCTTCTACTTTCTCCCAGGTAAAGCTAGTCACCTTGCTGTAAAGAAACGGACTAGACGGAGTTCCCACCCGTTATGGCGCAGCAGAAACGAAACTGACAAGGAACCATGAGGTTGCAGGTTCAATCCCTGGCCTCACTCAGTGGGTTAAGGATCCGGTGTTGCCATGAGCTGTGGTGTAGGTTGCAGACACGGCTCGGATCCGGCGTTGCTGTGGCTGTGTCATAGGCCAGTGGCTATGGCTCGGATTGGACCCCTAGCCTGGGAACCTCCATATGCCGCAGGTGTGGCCCTAAAAAGACAAAAAAAAAAAAAAAGAAAGAAAGAAAGAAAGAAAAAGAAATGGACTAGACTGCAGGGTGACGAGATATCACAAGGAAAGAGGAGGGCCATACAGAAGAGCACTGAGAAAACAGACATAGGAGCGAGGCCATACTGGCTCCCCCAGCCCAGCCCAACAGCCAGCTCAATGCATATGCATGAGAGACACCCCAAGCAAAACAAGCAGAAAAACTGCCCAGATGAGCCTCAGCAACCTCACAGCCAGCCATGGGTTTAAGGGAAATTATGAATTATTATTTAGATAACTAAAACAACATCTATCCACTTTCCCTTCTGTTAGACCGTGAGCTCCTTAAGCGCAAGGACCATATCAAATTCCTATCTGTACTATCAACTACTAGACAGACAGAAATCTGAATAAACTCATGTATTAATACCAAGTGGAGTAAGCATGCAAGTGGCTCAGACAGAGGGTTTGAACAGAAAGCTACTAAATGAATTATTTATCTCTTTATGAGGCTATTGGACATGCAGAATCAAAGCCCAGGGTGAAAAACATTAATACAATCTGACAACGTAAGCGACGGGGCCCCATCTTTGAAAGCCTATGCGCAGCATCTCAGGTAATCAGGTCTCTTCCAAAACTACCTGGCTGCCTGTCAACTGCAAAGACAGTGGCAGCTTGGGCAGCCTGAGGAAAGGAGGTGGGAAACTCGGATTGACTACATTAAGTTAAAACTGCAGAGGGAAGCAGATGGGAGATAGAGTGGTCGGTAGATGTGTACCTTTTTCTCCCCATTCATGTAGTGACTGCTGCTCACCATCTGTCTTGGCTCTAGGAAGTCGGGTCTTTGAGCAGCGGAAGAATCTCCTTCTGTCACTACTGCAGAAGGACATTAAACGTACCCCCTCTTAGGACTATACCTTATCTAGCAGAGCCTAGTTCTGCGCCTTTAAGCCTGACAGCCCATCCTCAGACCAAAAAGCCTAAAAAGAAGTTGTCTCTGCCAGCTCTTTCTTTCTCAAGTTTTGTCCTGAACCATGACCCTCCTGTTTTTGCATTGCTTTTGGTTAATAATCTTGTATGTGGAATTCCCTTCATGGCTCAGTGGTTAACAAACCCGACTAGGATCCATGAGGATGTGGGTTCGATCCCTGGCCTCACTCAGTGGGTTAAGGATCCGGCGTTGCCCTGAGCTGTGGTGTGTAGGTCGCAGACGCAGCTCAGATCCTGAGTGGCTGTGGCTGTGGCTTAGGCCAGCAGCTGTAGCTAGCCTGGGAAGTTCCATATGCCACAGGTGCGGCCCCTAAAAAAAAAAAAGAAAAAAAAAAAGAATCTTGTAGGGTAGGTGTCCTTAGACTCTTACAGTAGTGCACCAGTGGTTCTCATCCCAAGCACTCTTCACCAACCATAATGGTTTATTTTCCCATGAACTTTCCTCCTTCAGGTGTGTGAACAAAGTGAACCCCTCAATCATACCACCTGGCCATAGCACCCAGTGTAAACCCTTGTCATCCCTGTAATTCCCGGGCATTACACAGGAGCGCCGGAGGCCAGCTCCGGCGGCCAGGGAGCATGCACTGCCCAATCGGAGAGGGACGCGTGTCGGCGAATGTACATACGGAGACAGCCTCTTTGTCCCTTCTTCCAGGGCGCTGGACTGCTCAAACTTTATTGGCAACAGTGGTTGATTATATAGACAGTTTTTTACTACAGATTACATTACAGTGTTAAAAGTACATTGGTTAACTATTACCTGGTATAGCAGCTCTGCCTCCTGTTTTAAGATCTCTATCTTAACTAAACTTAGTGAGTACTTTGAAGAGGCCATAAAACACAAGAATTTAGCATTTACAAACTTTGTTTGTAGACTGGTGCTTATCTTAAAAGCGTTATGGCAGGGAGACAGTGTAAGTAAATATAAACAAACTTAATTAAACTAGCTATCACTAAAAAGCTTTTAAAATCAAAGACAAGGGAGTTCCCGCCGTGGCTCAGTGGTTAAAAAATCCAACTAGGAACCATGAGGTTGCGGGTTCGATCCCTGCCCTTGCTCAGTGGGTTAAGGATCCAGCGTTGCCGTGAGCTGTGGTGTAGGGTAGGTCGCAGATGCGGCTCAGATCCCGCGTTGCTGTGGCTCTGGCGTAGGCCGGTGGCTACAGCTCCGATTCAACCCCTAGCCTGGGAACCTCCATATGCCGCCGGAGCGGCCCTAGAAATAGCAAAAAGACAAAAAAAAATCAAAGACAAAACTCACAGCTAGGTTTTTTGGATAAGATAATGGCTAACTTCTATGGACCTCATTAAAATCCTAACTCTAAAGTTTACTATATAACTAGTTAATAGATAAACACTATGTTTTAACCAAGTTGGATTTAAATAGGGGAAAAGTCCTTCAGAATGAAATTTTTATTGTACTGTTGTTGTAATTTTGTTAAGTCACAAATCACCCCAGGACAATAAGAATGGGAAATAAGAATAATAAGTAAATAATCAGGAAAGACTGAGGAAAACCGAATAGCAAGTGAATAACAGAAAAGACTAAGTTATCCATGGAACAATCCCCACTCAGCAACACAAAATGGAAATTATTTCCTGGGAAATTTAGTTTCCACCTGTGTCAGCAGGCGAGCCTTATTGTCTTCTGGGGCCTGTCCTCGGAACTGTGCCGTGCAGGCAGGCATCCCCTTGTTTAGGAACCTGCCCTCGGAACGGTACCGTTCAGACAGGCCCCTTTTCCTGATTAGGAGCTTGTCCTCGGAACTGCACCGTTCAGGCAGGCCTCTTTTTCTGATTAGGAGACTGCCCTCGGAATTGCACCGTTCAGGCAAGCTCCCTTCCTCGGCTTCTTGTATTTTCTCGGCTCCCTGCACAGGAGGTCCCAAATGAATCCCACATCCCATCTGTTGCTCAACATTTTACGTGGATCCTTTGGGAATTCGACAGGGGGTAAACAACAGGATCAAGGATTTGACATTGTTTTCAGTTTTTTAGGGTTTTTTTTGTCTTTTTGTCTTTTTTTTTTAGGCCCGCACCCGCAGCATATGGCGGTTCCCAGGTTAGGGGTCTAATCGGAGCTGTAGCCACCAGCCTACTCCAGAGCCACAGCAATGCCAGATTCAAGCCGTGTCTGTGACCTACACTACAGCTCACAACAACACTGAATCCTTAACCCACTGATCGAGGCTGGGGATCGAACCTGCAACCTCATGGTTCCTAGTCAGATTCGTTTTGGCTGCGCCATGACGGGAACTCCGGATTTGACCTTATTAATTTGAATAGATGCTAAAGAAACTCAGTGCCAGATGTGCTCGGCAGTTCTCACTCTTTACTTTTCATCAAGTGAAAAGTCCTGCCCTCCTCAATGATTTGTGTTAATTCCCAAGGCCCTTATATTTTCACTCTCACTCCTTGCTACAATTCCCTGAATCACTGAATTCTTTTTTTTTCTTCTTTGTCTTTTTAGGGCCGCTCCCGCGGCATATGAAAGTTCCCAGGCTAGGGATCGAATTGGAGCTACAGCTGCCAACCTACAGCCCCAGCAACATGGGATCTGAATCACCTCTGCAACCTAAAGCACAGCTCACGGCAATGCTGGATCCATAACCCACTGAGTGACACCAGGGATCAAACCCAAGTCCTCATGGTTACTAATTGGGTTCATTACCATTGAGCTACAACGAGAACTCCAATCCATTGAATTCTTTTTCCTGGTTTTAATCATGCCACTTGGGCATTTACTGAGCCTCAAATATCTTTCTTACTTCATTAAATGCTTCTTGAGTCTTTCATATGTGAATGCATCAAAGCCCAGGTACTGTGAGCTAGGACATAATGATCCAGTGGGGCGACAGAAAAATTAATAGGCAGCTAAACACCTAAAGGAAAAGCCAAATGTGCTCTGCAAGCACCGCATCCTGGGGGTGAGCTGGGAGATCGGAACAAAAGTCCCAGGGAAATAAGAAGCGGGAGAAGCTTATATAGTTGCTACTCAAAGTATGGTTAATGAAAATAAATCCACAATTGTAATTAGAGATTTCAGTATCTCTTTCTCAACAACTGAAAGAACAATTGGATAGGAAATCAGCAAGGCGGCAGTAGACTTAAACGACTACCAACCAACTTGACCCCAGTGACGTTTACAAAAGACTCAACCCGGCAACATTAGAATACACAGTCTTCTCAAATGCATATAGAACAATTACTAAGAAAAATCCTGTTCTGGGCCATATGACAAATCTCAGTGATTTCAAAGGACTCAACTCATACAAAGTATTTTTTCTAACCACAAAGAAATTAAATTAGAAATCAATAACAGAAAGATCTCCGGAAAAATTCCTAAAGTTTTGGAAACTAACCACACCATCTAAATAACCCATGGGTCAAAAACAAAACCAAAAGATAAATTAGAAAATATTTTGAAGAGTATGAAAATGAAAACACACATATCAGAATTTATGAAATGCCACCAAAGCAGAACTAACAAATTTATAAGACAAACGCCTATATTAGAAAAGAAAAAAGAGGAAGTTCCCATCGTGGCTGAGCAGAAACAAATCTGATTAGACACCATGAGGACGCAGGTTCAACCCCTGGCCTCACTCAGTGGGTTAAGGATCTGACGTTGCTGTGCTGTGGTGTAGGCTGGTGGCCTACCAGCTTGGGAACCTCCATATGCTGTGGGTGCGGCCATAAAAAGAAAAGAAAAAAAAAGAAAAGAAAAAAGGTCTCAACTCAATAACTTCAGCTTAACTTCAGCTTCCGCCTTACAAACTAGAATGAGAAGATAAAATTATACCCAAATTAAGCAGAAGAAAGAATAAAAATAAAAGTGGAAATAAATATAACAGGAAATAAATATAAAGGTAATAGAAAAAAAACAATGAAGCCAAAAGTTGCTTAGAGAGGATCAATAAAATTAACAAAACCCTAGCCAGAATGATTAAGAGAAAAACAGAACAGAAACAAATTATCAATACCAGGAATGAAAGAGTTACAGCATTTAAATTTCTACAGATAATGAACAACTTTAAGACAATAAATTCAAAAAGACATAATGGACAAATTTCTTAGAAGACAAAAATGACTAAAGCTCATTAAAGAAAAATTAGATAACCTGGAAAGTCCTATCAATGAAAGGAATTAAAACTGTGATTTAAAACACCCTGCAAAGCAAATTTCAGGGCCAGATGGCTTCACAGTGCATTCTACCCAATATTTAAGAAAGAAATAATGCCAATTCAGTATAAACTCCTTCAATTAAAAAGAATGGAATACTCTCCAACTTATTCCAAAGCCAACAGTACCCTGACACCAAAATAAGGAAAAGACATTACAGTATAAGAAACAGACCAAATTCCTCTTGCAAATAGACGCAGAAAATCTAAACAGAATTTTAGTAAATCAAAAACCAACAATATAGTAAATGGATAACAAATCAGAAGCAAATGGAATTTGTCCAAGGAATGTATGGTTAGTTTAACATTCAAAATTCAATCAATGTGGATTCCCTGGTGGCTCAGCAGCTTAAGGACCTGGCATAGTCACAGCTGTGATTGGGATCACTACTGTGGCATGGGTTCGATCCCTGGGCCTGGGAACTTCTGCATGCTGAAGGAGTGGCCAAAAAAAAAAAAAATTCAATCAATGTAATTTACAACATTAACTAACTGAGGACAAAAAACATGATAATTTTAATAGATGCAGAAAGAGCATTTGCCAAAATCCAACATTCCCTCCTGATAAAAAGAAAAAAAATCCAACATCCACTCAGGAAACAAGGAATAGAAGAGAACCTCCCCAATCTGAGAAAAGTCATCCACTAAAAAAAAAAAACAGTTAGTATCATAATTAATGGTGAAAGACTTGAATGCTCTCCCACTAACATCAAGAATCAGGAGTTCTCCATGTGGCTCAGTAGGTTAAGAACTGTCCAGAATGATTCGGGTTCAATCCCTGGCTTCACTAAGTGGATTAAGATCTGGCATTGCCGCAAGCTGCAGCATAGGTCACAACTGCAGTGTGGGTTTGATACATATATTTCATGCAAATGTTAACCAAAAGAGGGCAAGGACAGTTATATTTATATCAGACTAAATAGAGTTAAAGTCAAAAACTGACACAACATGGAGTTACCATCATGGCGCAGCAGAAACGAATCCGACTAGGAACCATGAGGTTGTGGGTTCGATCCCTGGCCTTGCTCAGTGGGTTAAGGATCTGGCGTTGCCATGAGCTGTGGTGTAGGTTGCAGACGCGGCTTGGATCCCGAGTTGCTGTGGCTGTGGCACAGGCCAGCAGCTGCGGCTCTGATTAGATCCCTAGCTAGGGAATCTCCATATGCTGCGAGTGCAGCCCTAAAAAGGAAAAAAAAAAAAAATTTACAAGTTGCAGCAAAGCATCTGTAAGAGAGGAGTTTATAGCAACAAATGCCTACATTAAGAAAAAAGAAAGGGAGCTCCCTTGTGGTGCAGCAGGTTAAGAATCTAGTGCTGTCACTGAAGTGGTTGGGGGTCACTGCTGTGGCAGAGGTTCAATCCCTGGCCTGGGAATTTCCACATGCCTTGGGTGGTGCCAAAAGAAAAAGAAAAAAGAAAGATCTCAAATAAACAACCTACCTGTACACCTCAAGGAACTAGAAAAAGAAGAACAAACTAAACCTAAAGTTAGAAGAAAGAAGGAAATAATTAAGATCAGAGTGGGAGTTCCCGTCATGGCTCAGTGGTTAACAAATCCAACTAGGAACCATGAGGTTTCGGGTTCGATCCCTAGCCTTGCTCAGTGGGTTAAGGATCTGGCGTTGCCGTGAGCTGTGGTGTAGGCTGCAGACGCGACTCAGATCCCGCGTTGCTGTGGCTCTGGCGTAGGCCAGTGGCTACAGCTCTGATTAGACCCCTGGCCTGGGAACCTCCATATGCCACTGGAGGGGCCCAAGAAATGGCAAAAAGACAAAAAAAAAGATCAAAGTGGAAATAAATGAAATAGTTACTAGGAAAACAATAGGAAATATTATTGAAACTAAGGCTGTTTCAAGATAAACAAAGTTCACAAACCTTTAGGTAGACAAAAAAAGAGAAGAGTTCCTGTCGTGGCTCAGCAGAACTGAACTCAATGAACTAGTATCCATGAAGACTCAGGTTTGATCCCTGGCCTCACTCAGTGGGTTAAGAATCCAGCGTTGCTGTGAGCTGTGGTGTAGGTCACAGACACGGCTTGGATCCCAGGTTGCTGTGGCGAAGGCTGGCAGTTGCAGCTCCAATGTGATCTCTAGCCTGGGAAATTTTATATGCCTCAGATGCAGCCCTGGAAAAAAAAAGAAAAGAAAAGAAAGGAAAAAAAGAGAAACAACTCAAAATTATAAATGAAAGGAAACATTACAACTGATATTATAGAGATGTAAAAGATCGTAAGAGACTACCATGAACATTTATACACCAACGAATTGGACAACCTAGAAACAGATAAATTCCTAAAAACATACAACCAAGACTGAATAATGAGGAAATAAAAAATCCAGACACACCAATAATGAGTAAGGAGATTGAATCAGTAATCAAAAATCTTGCAACACAGAAAAGTCCAGGACCTGATGACTTCACTGATTATACCAAATATCTAAAACAGAATTAATGTTAATCTGCCTCAAACGCTTCCAAAAATTGAAGAAGAGGGAACACTTCCAAACTTTTACAAGGCCGGCATTACCTGGTTACCAAAGCCAGACAAGGACACCACAAAAAAAAAAAATGACAGGCCAATATCCCTGTTGAACATACATGCAAAAATCCTCAAAATACTAGTAAATTAAATTCAACAACATATCAGAAGGATCACACACCATGACCAAGTGAGATTTATCCCTGAATATAAGGACTGTTCAACGTAAGCTGGAGTTCCCATCATGGCTCAGCAGTGAACAAACCTGACTAGCATCCGGGCAGACAAGAGTTCAATCCCTGGCCTCACTCCGTGGGTTAAAGATCCAGCATTGCCGTGAGTTGTGGTGTAGGTCGAAGACACAGCTCAGATCCCTCATTGCTGTGGCTGTGGTGTAGGAGGGGCGGCTATAGCTCCGATTGGCCCCCCAAGCCTGGGAACCCGATATGCCACCGGTGCGGCCCTAAAAAGATAAAATATATATACGCAAATCAGTAAGTATGGTATACCACATTAACAAAATAATGGATTAAAAATCATATGATCATCTCAGTAGATGCTGAAAAAGCACCCTGATAAAATCCGACATCCATTCATGATAAGAACCCTCCATCACATGGAATGGTAAAAACCTGAAAGCTTTTCCTCTAAGATCAGGTACGAGACAAAGGTGCCCACTCTCGCCACTTTTTTTATTTTTTTATTTTTTGTCTTTTTTTCGCCACTTTTAATCAACACAGCCATGGAAGCCCCAGCTAGAGCAATTAGGCAAGGAAAGGAAATAAAGCATCCGAATTGGGAAGGAAGAAGTAAACTGTCTCTATTTGCTGATGACGTGATATTCTATAAAGGAAACCCTAAAGATGCTGCCAAAAAACTGTTAGAACTAATACACAAACTTAGTAATGTTTCAAGATACAAAATCTTTTTTTTTTCTTTTTTGTCTTTTCTAGGGCAGCACCCACGGCACATGGAGGTTAACTTCCATATGCTGGGGGTGCGGCCCTAAAAAAATAAAAAATAAAAAATAATCATTGGAATTCCTGTCGTGGCGCAGCGGAAACGAATCCGATGAGGAACCATGTGGTTGCGGGTTCGATCCCTGGCCTTGCTCAGTGGGTTAAGGATCCAGTGTTGCTGTGAGCTGTGGTGTAGATCACAGATGCAGCTCAGATCCTGAGTTGCTGTGGCTGTGGTATAGACCAGCAGCAACAGCTCTAACCTGGGAACCTCCATATGCCTTGGGTGCGGCTCTAAAAAACAAAATAATAATAACAATAATAATAATTGTAAAAATAATAAAATAAAGTTATCTTTACAGCCCCCAGCTACTACCCGGCATTTCTAAAAGAACTGAATCCTCTTTCTAATGAGAGTGAAAGAAGATTCCAGCGGAACAGCGCAAGTCAATAAGCTTTGCCTGTCACGTTACAGTCTTTGTGAAAGGCAGATGGGGAGGGGGTGGGTAGTGAGGATTCCCTTCTGCAAGCTCTCTGCGGCCTGCAGCCAAGGCAGAAAGATCCCAGTATCCTCATTTCCAGGGTTCTCCATACTGGTCCCCAGGCTCATCAACCTAAGAGGAAGCAAAACATGTTCCACCTAACTGTGACAGACCCCAACTGCCCGATCCCACTAGACAGATGGACACACACACACACACCCAACCTTCCAGTGTTCACCTGCTTTTTTTCTTTTTTCTTTTTTTTTTTTTTTGTCTTTTTGCTATTTCTTTGGGCCACTCCCACGGCATATGGAGGTTCCCAGGCTAGGGGTCTAATCGGAGCTGTAGCCGCCGGCCTACACCACAGCCAAAGCAACGCAGGATCCGAGCCACGTCTGCAACCTACACCACAGCTCATGGTAATGCCAGCTCCTTAACCCACTGAGCAAGGGCAGGGATCGAATCCACAACCTCATGGCTCCTAGTTGGATTTGCTAACCACTGCGCCATGACGGGAACTCCAACCTGCTTTTCTAACCTTCAGCTACTCCACTCGACAAGAGTAATGGCAGTTATTTTGAATCTTGATCAACCAGAAGTCAATGTAGACATACACTCAGGTCACCACCATTGTCACAAAGATTTGCCAGAGGAGAAATGCAGCAGAATAACATTTTGAAATCTTTACATCTATGGTATGTTTTCACAACTTAACCTTCTGGGAGACAAGCAAATAATTGCTCATATTACCGTTGCCTCTTGGGAGAAAAATAGGTTAAACTAAAATCAGACAGAGGTTGCAAATCCTCTTGTTATTTTTATCTAAATTTTAAGCCACAGGAAGAAGAGGATTCAGAGGTATGGACACATTAGGGCTATGTAATGGGTAAGTTTATGTGTCAATCTGACTCAGCTAAGGGATGCCGAGTAAAACATTTTATATATATATATATATATATAATTTCTGTGACTGTGAAGGTTTCTTTTTTTTTACTTTTAATGTCTTTTTTTATTACTCAATGTATTTTATTACATTTATAGTGGTACAACGATCATCACAACCCAATTTTATAGCATTTCCAGCCCGAACCCCCAGCACATCCCCCGACCCCCCGTGAAGATGTTCCCGAAAAAGATCAGCATTTGAATCAGTAGCCTGAGCGCCCTCCCCCGACGCAGGTGAGCATCATCCAGTCCTTTGAGGGCCTGAACTGAATAAAAAGGTAAAGGGCAAGGCAAACTTGCTTTCTGCTTGAGCTTAAACGTTTATCTTCGCCTACCTTCACGTATCAGCACTTCTGGTCCTCCCAAGATTCACTCACTGCAATGGTCTGGAACCTGATCTGCAACCTCGCTGAGGTGTACCTGTATTATAAAAATATTTTTTTCTTTAATACAATACAATTATAATAACATAATTCTTCCAGTAACACAATGCTAAGCAGAGTGTAAGGGTTTAAGAGGGTTTTGAGTAGGTGTCATTAAGTGGCTTGGCATTTTGTAAAGTTTTGGGGTGAACAGGCAGGCAGAGCATGGAGCATTTTAGGGCAGTGAAGACAGTCCGTTCGATACCATGATGGTGGGTACATGTCATTACACCTTTGCCTAAACCTGCAGAAGGTACCACACTAAGAGTGAGCCCTACTGTTAACTATAGACCCTGAGTGATTAAGATGAGATGAGTCTATGAGTGTTCATCAGTTGTGCTGCCCCAAAACTCGGCCTCAGAGTTTTGGGTGAAGGAGAAAAAAAACAGCTTTCATTACTTTGCCAGGCAAAGGAGACCACCGCAGGCTAATACCTTAAAGACTGTGCTCTCCCTTGGGAAAGAATCGCAGGGAGTTTTACAGTCTGAAAGGAGAAAAACAGAGTTTTAGATAAGAATCAGGATTGGGGCAAACAAGCATTCTTCTTTCTTTGGGGGAATCTTAGTCATGGAAGCTGGAGATCTCGGCATGATCCTACTGGGTTATTGCCTAGAATAACAGCACTTGCGAAAAGGGGATATTGATCAGAGATTAGAATAAACTAGGGCAGTTCCTGGAAAAGATCATGTGCTAATAATCTTTAACCCACAGGCAAATTGGGATCTTCAGTTTAGAGGTGCGATCCAATGAGGGAGAAGCACAAGGGAGGGCTCCAAGCTGCTCAGCTTTAAAGTATTCATTTCTACAAGAATCGTATCACTTTGCTCTTAGGTGTATAAGATGTATTATTAGTCGTATCCCTTGAGAGGGAACCAGGATCCTGTCCTAAGGCCGTACTATTGCTGCTGACTGTTCACCCCGGTCTTTGCATCCCCTTCCTTCCCTGATTAGCAACTGTCTGAACCTGTCCCTAGGAACTCAGGGAAGGCGGAGGAGGCTGAATGAGGCCCATTTCCTAAAAACAAGAAATGAGGGGAGTTCCCGTCGTGGCACAGAGGTTAACGAATCCAACTAGGAACCATGAGGTTGCGGGTTCCATCCCTGCCCTTGCTCAGTGGGTTAACAATCCGGCATTGCCGTGAGCTGTGGTGTAGGTCGCAGACACTGCTCAGATCCCGCATTGCTGTGGCTCTGGCGAAGGCCAGTGGCTATGGCTCGGATTGGACCCCTAGCCTGGGAACCTCCATATGCCGCAGGAGCAGCCCAAGAAATAGCAAAAAGACAAAAAAAAAAAAAGAAATGAGGGACACAGACAGGCTTTTGTGCTCAGGAGCCCCACACGGCCCTGCCCAGTTACAGTGGTAACAAACAGACCACTCTGGTGGGAGACGTTGATGGGGGAGGCTGTGTCTGGGCGGGGGCGGGGGGCGGGGGGGAACAAGTGTTCTATGGAAAAAGGTCTGTACCTTCTACTAAGCGTTCATGTGAACCTAAAATGGCTCTAAAGTAGTCTTAAATAAAATAAGTATGACAGGGAGTTCCCTCGTGGCGCAGTGGTTAACGAATCCGACTAGGAATCATGAGGTTGCAGGTTCAGTCCCCGCCCTTGCTCAGTGGGTTAAGGATCCGGCGTTGCCGTGAGCTGTAGTGTAGGTTGCAGATGCGGCTTGGATCCCACACTGCTGTGGCTGTGGTGTAGGCCGGCAGCTACAGCTCCAATTTGACCCCTAGCCTGGGAACGTCCATGGGCCACAGGAGCGGCTCAAGAAAAGGCAAAAAACCTAAATAAATAAATAAATAAATAAATATGACATACATTTTACTATGGAATACATCCATTTTTGTTCCAACTCATAATTTTTTGGGGGGGTCTTTTTGGTCTTTTTGGCATTTCTTGGGCCGCTCCAGCGGCATATGGAGGTTCCCAGGCTAGGGGTCTAATCGGAGCTGTAGCCACCGGCCTACGCCAGAGCCACAGCAACGCAGGATCCGAGCCGCGTCTGCAACCTACACCACAGCTCACGGCAACGCCGGATTGTTAACCCACTGAGCAAGGGCAGGGACCAAACCCGCAACCTCATGGTTCCTAGTCGGATTCGTTAACCACTGCGCCACGACGGGAACTCCCATAATTTTTTTTAAGTAACTTTCTGGTAAAATTGCTTCATGCTCTTCCAAAAGCAGCATGGGGACTGGCTCAGCCTTTGCAGCATCCAGCATGGAGTATTCTGAGAAGCTACCACCAGATGGCAGCATCTGCCCACAGACCCTTCACCCAGCCTAGACCGTCTCAGACACAGGGAATACTTATGCTGAAGGAACCCCAGAGGGCCCTGAGCACTCCCCACACCTCCCACCACCCCCCAGTCCCCCAGACACCCCTTCCCCGGCATAGGAGGAGATGGGGGTGCTGGTTCAGAAAACACCTGGCAGGGACGGTCCTCTCCGTCTCACAGCAACATGCCTTCTTTCATTCACTTAGAAGGTTCTGCCACCTTCTATGCGGCTGTAAATATTTCAAACACACACACACACACCACAGGACGTCCAAGCCCAGAGAAGGCTCCTGACCCACCAAACCTCAAGGTTCAGAGGGCACCTGCATCTGTTCCTTCCATTTTAAACACAGAAGTCACTGGAGATGCAGCACGTTAAGCAACAGTTTCAGTGTCAGGATTTACCAGCCCCCAATGTCAACTGGGTCACCCTTGGCAGGGGGTGTACTCTGCACAGCCAGGAGCTGCAGGAAACCACAAAGAAATCCCTGACATCTGATGAGCACTGTGGCACCGTGAAGTAACTTTCACTCCAGGTAACTGGTTTTCAGTGTGGTTCTGCCCCTTCCCTGTTGTCATATGCTACCTCGTGGTAGAAGAGATTCAAACCCAAATTTGTCTGATTCCAAACCCTCCTCTTTCCACTATCACTTTATTTTAGGGTTTATCTACTTGATTGGAGCTTTTCCTACAATACTGGGGGAGGAAAAAAGAATAAGAAAGATTTATTGTGGCTTAGGGATTTTTTTGTTTTGTTTTTGTTTTGTTTTTCATGAATAGAATCCAATAGAATAAACAAAGAATTTCTCCAAATACTAAATAGAAGTTTTCCCACTAAAAAAAGTCATAGTTAAATGGAATGGAATATGGAATCCTAGTCAACAAGAGCTCTCACAGGGCCAAAAAAGAAGTCTTCTGTAACCACAATAGCACCTAAAATGCCTCATTCACCACATAACATTTTTTTAAGTTCTATGCCACGCTTGTTCTCAAAAATGTTAATAAAATAAACTGTGCACACTTAGTTTGAGGTTAGATTTAACTCTGACCTAGAAGAGTTATTTTCTATGCTACTGCTGGTCACAAGGCCATTACAATCAGCAAATCGATACGGGCGTGGGTTGCATTAATAAATGAATAAAGTCGTAAGCAACCGAAGGTGTTATCACACTCTCCTCTGCCTTGGTCAGACCTCTCCCAATGGTGCCGATTTCTTGTTTATTTTTAGGGCTGCACATGCAGCATGTGGAAGTTCCCAGGCGAGGGGTTGAATCAGAGCTACAGCTGCCAGCCTACACCATAGCCACACCAACACAGGATCCAAGCCCCGTTAGCAACCTACACCACAGTTCACAGCAACACCAGATCCTTAACCCACATCCTCATGGATATGAGTCAGGTTCTTAATCCACTAAGCCACAACGGGAACTCCCTAAATTCTTGTTTTGACAGTTTATGATAGGTTTTGTTAATCTAAAGAATGGGTTTGGGGAGGGTCCTCGTGGCACAACAGGTTAAGGATCCAGGGTTGTCTCTGCAGCAGCTTGGGTCACTACTGTGGGAGGGGTTCCATCCCTGGCCCAGGGCTCAGCCAAAAAAAAAAAGAAAAAAAAGGAATGGGCTTTGATGCCGAGTTCTTATTATGACTCTTTAGGGTGGGTTTTGCTAATAAGAGAAGAGGGATGAGGATGGTCAGGGGCTCCAGGCCAGGCATCCTCAGGGTCCTCAGCTGTTTTAGTCCAGACGGAAAAAGAAATGATTTCATTAGGGGGACAGAGCAGCTGTATGCAGATATGCAGGGCATTCGTTTTCTGGCTCTAGGGATCAGATGCAGGCCTCTGAAGAGAAGATACACAGACAGAGTTTATCTCACAAGGAAGAGCACTGTCCCATGTGGAACAGGGGGCCTGGTAAGGGCATCGGTATTTGATGAGGTCCATAAGCAGGAAGCTCTTCCACAGATGTGATGTGCTATGCCAGATTCTAGATGCACAGTGGTCTCAGGCAAGCTGTCTCTGCCCTCTGGGGTCCTCACAAAGAAAACAGATCAGGAAAAAAACCAAAAAACAAAAAACACATATGGCTTTAGGCATTCCCATCGTGGCTCAGTGATTAATAAATCTGACTAGCATCCATGAGGATGCAGGTTCAATCCCTGGCCTTGCTCAGTGGTTAAGGATCCAGCGTTGACATGAACTGTGGTGTAGATCACAGACACAGCTTGGATCCTGCATTGCTGTGGCTGTAGCGCAGGCCAGCGGCTACAGGTGTGATTCAAACCCTAGCCTGGGAACTTCCATATGCCACGGGTGCAACCCTAAAAAGCAAAAAACAAACAAACAAAAAAACACACACGGTTTTAACTGCAAAGTATGAAATGTAGTGTAATAAGAAAAAGAGTTCAAAGGAGCCCATCCAAGGGGCACCTGACCCAGGCTCTGAGTACAGGGAAGGATCCCAGAGAAAGGTTACCTAATTTGAGACCTAAATAGTGAATGAGACCTAGGAGTTCCCGTCTTGGTGCAGGGGAAACAGATCCAACTAGGAACCGTGAGGTTGAGGGTTCAATCCCTGGCCTCGCTCAGTGGGTTAAGGATCCGGCGTTGCCATGAGCTGTGGAGTAGGTCTCAGATGAGGCTCAGATCCGGCATTGCTGTGGCTCTGGTGTAGACCAGCTCCGATTAGACCCCTAGCCTGGGAACCTCCATGTGCCGAGGGTGAGGCCCTAAAAGGCAAAAAAAAAAGAAAGAAAAAGAAAAAAATAATTGTGAATGAGACCTAAATGAATAAAGAAAATAGGAGAAAGATAAGATTTTCCTCTGAACACAAGACTCCTTCCCAAGCACAGTTCTCTGTGAACTTCACACATGTGACCTTTCTAAACACACAAAAAATAGCCTGTTGTTATCAGTTATCTGTTGCTACAGAACAAGCCGTCTCAATATTTTATGGCTTAAAACTACCACCATGTACATGCTCATGACTCTGCATCTTGGTGGCTCCCTGGGCTCACTCAGGGGGCTGTAGTCATCTGATAGCTCCACTGGGGCGGGCTGGCCAGGCGGCCTCAGCCCAGGCACCCTGGTTCTCCTCCCCTAGCCTCTGACCCTCCGGAAGCCTCAACAGAGCTTCTGTGCATGGTGGTCTCAGGGCTACATTCCAAGAGGACAAAGGAGGTCAAGGCATCCGGGGACTCGGGCTCTGGAACTCATTCCTGGAGCCTCATTTCTGCCACATTCTATTGGTCAAAGCATGTCATAGGGCCAGTTCAGATTCAAAAAATAGGGAAACTAAGTCTTCCTTTTGATGAAAAGAGCTGCAAGATAGGGAGTTCCCTGATGGTGCAGCAGGTTAAGGATCCAACACTGTCACTGCTGTGGCTCGGGTCATTGCTGTGGCTCAGGTTTGATCCCTGGCCTGGGAACTTCTGCATGCCACAGGTGCAGCCAAAAAAATGTGGCTCCGTTTTTCAACCTACCACAGGTATGCTGAGAAAACCCAAAATGGAAGAAATTAGGGAAGACTCCAGGGAAGAGATGGAGCTTGAGCTCAGTGTTAGAAGATGAATGAGATTTTGCTGAGGACAATGGGAGATGTGCTGAGCATGACAATGGCAGGGAGATGTCAGAGGGCACCAGTGACCTGCTTGGAGAACACAGGTTTCCACAGTGGACTCAGGGGACAAAATTGCGGGGAAAGACATATCTTCTGATGTGTCCAGAAAAGCATCATCGCACCCAGCACTGTTCCCCATGCATGTGGCTGCTCATGACACCATTAATAAAGACTGCATCCAATCAAGAACAAGATCATGATAAATGCAGGACTTTGCCAAGAAAAAAACTTTCAGTCGGGAGCTAGGCAATGAGACATTTCCTTGCATGTCTGAAATGTCATTTCGTAAACACTCTGCATCGAGTAGCATCCAAGCTATTGTGTTCCTGTGGATCTGGTCAAGACCCTTAACTCTCTATACTTCCTGCGTCCCCTAGACTTGATCATCTGTGTGAATTTGGATCCTTGTTTTTTGGGGTTTTTTGTTTGTTTGTTTGTTTTTGTTTTTTAGGGCTGCGCTCACGGCATGTGAAGGTCCCTAGGCTAGGGGTCGAATCAGAGCTACGGCTGGGGGCCTATGTCACAGCCACAGCAACACAGGATCCCAGCTGCATCTGTGACCTACACCACAGCTCACGGCAACCCCAGATCCTTAACCCACTGAGCAAGGCCAGGGATCGAACCCACAACCTCATGGTTCCTACGTGGATGTTTCCCCTGCCCCACAACGAGAACTCCCAGAGCCCTTGTTTTGATCACATCACTTCTCCCAGAGTAGAGGAAAAATGCAATATCCTCAACAACTGCAGAGACCCCAGAGTTCCCCTCGTGGCACAGTGGTTAACGAGTCTGACTAGGAACCATGAGGTTGCGGGTTCGATCCCTGCCCTTGCTCAGTGGGTTAACGATCCGGCGTTGCCGTGAGCTGTCGTGTAGGTCGCAGATGCGGCTCGGATCCTGCGTTGCTGTGGCTCTGGTGTAGGCCAGTGGCTACGGCTCGGATTGGACCCCTAGCCTGGGAACCTCCATATGCCTCGGGATTGGCACAAGAAATGGCAAAAAAAAAAAAAAAAATCTGCCAAGACCCCATCTGACATGAAAATGGACACTGGCAGCAGAGGACCGCTGTGAGAGCATGGAGTGCAAAGGCCGTCGGCTAACATCTAAGCCAATACACGTGACCTCCCTCCCGCTGAACTGACGTAAGATTTTGTTTGTGTTTTCCACTTGCCCTCAGTCAGTAGAAAGACGTCATTTCACCGCTAAAAGGCTGCAGAGAGAAAGGACTGAGACTGAAATTCTGGAACTCATCAACTTTGGCAAAGTCACGACGGGATAACTTGCCCCTACAGTGGTAGGGTCCCCAGGGTCACATGGACCCAGTGGTTTAAGCCACTAGGAACAGAGAATAACAGTTCCTCACATCTGCGGTTGCTCTGAGAGCAGGAACTAACATGACTCACAAAGTGCGGTCATAAAAGACCATGTATTAGTATTGAACGATTCCATCTGCAGGGAAAGATCCAGAAGAGGCAAATCTATAAAGACAGGAAGTAGATGAACGGTTACCTAGTACTGTAAGGAATGAGGGGAAACGGAGGGCAGCTACTGAAGAAACAGGGTTTCTTTCTTCTTTTTTTTTCCCTTTTTTTTGTTTTTGTTTTTGTTTGTACTTTTCTAGGGCCGCACCCATGACACATGGAGGTTCCCAGACTAGGGGTCCAATCAGAGCTGTAGCCACCGGCCTACGCCAGAGCCACAGTAACGCCAGATCCAAGCCGCATCTATAACCTACACCACAGCTCACGGCAACGCCGGATCCTTAACCCACTGAGCAAGGCCAAGGATCAAACCTGAGCCCTCATGGATACTAGTCGGGTTCGTTAACCACTGAGCCAGGACGGGAACTCCAGACACAAAATTTCTTGGGGGGAATGATAAAGACATTCAAAAATTGCGCAACCAAGGAGTTCCTGTCGTGGCACAGAGGAAACGAATCCGACTAGGAACCATGAGGTTGGGGGTTCAATCCCTGGCCTCACTCAGTGGGTTAAGGATCGGGTGTTGCTGTGAACTGTGGTGTAGGTCACAGATGCAGCTCTGCAGATCTGGCGTTGCTTCAGCTGTGGCACAGGCTGGTAGCTGTAGCTCCAATGAGACCCCTAGCCTGGGAACCTCCATATGCCAAGGGTGCGGCCCCAAAAAGACAAAAAAAAAAATTGTGCAACCAAGCAGGACCCTATGGGGCCTCCCTAGGATAGGACCGCCCCATGTCCTCCACCTGCCTTTGTTTGTAGAAAAACTTTAGCCTCCTAGGCCTTCCCCCCAGTGCCAAAGAATAAATTCAGAGAAGTAAAAAAGTACAGAAACAAAGGAAAACAGTCAAGCAAAACAAAATAATAATAGCTTAGCCATTAAACAAAATAAAGGACATTTAGTTCCTCCTCTAGGTACTGTAGATAATATTCTGAGTCACGCCCTTTGAGCTGTTTTGCAAACACTGAAACCCCAGCAGGTAGAAGAAGTTCACTGTAGGTAGACCCCTGACCTGTTGGAGCCAGAAGGTTTATGATATTGACTCCTGATGACCTCACCACCAGCCAAACACATGAACGTCCACGAGCTGATCACACACGCTGCAACCCTCTCCCTCACTGTCTAAACACTCACCGGCTAAACACTATCTGCCATCAATCTATCCTCTACCCCACTGTCTTGGGGAATCTCTCTAATGTAATCTGAATAAATCTTGGGGTTCGCAGTGCCCATCTCAGCTTGGTATGGCATTCAAGAAAACATACCCCACTTAAAATTACTTCAGCATTCACTTCTTTGTCTTTTTTTTTTTTTTTTTTTTTGGCTTTTTAGGGCCGCACTCAAGGCATATGGAGGTTCCCAGGCCAGGGATCAAATAAGAGCTGTCGCTGCTGGCCTACACCACAGCCACAGCAACGCCAGATCCAAGCCACATCTGTGAACTACACCCCAGCTCACGGCAACACCAGATCCTTAACCAACTGAGCAAGGCCAAGGATCAAACCTACGTCCTCATGGATGCTAGTCAGACTCGTTAACTGCTGAGCCACAGTGGGAACTCCTTCCTCGCTGTCTTTAAAAACCACTCCCTGAAAGCCCTGGGGAATGTGGGCTTAGCTTAGCTGCCTGGACCTCTTGCTCAGTGCCCTGCAATAAACACTGCACTTCCCTTCATCACAAGCCAGTGTCAGTAGACGGACTTACTGCATGTGCACAAGTGGACCCTAGTTTGGTTTGGTAACAATTGTGGTGATGGTTATAAAACTCTGAATACACTAAAAATCATTGAATTGTACTCTTTAAATTGGTGAATATATGGTATATAAATGATGTCTCAATAAAGCCATTCCAAAAAACACTAAGCTAAATTAAAGCATAAACTCTCTTCATGCAAATCCTGTCCTTTGGTGGCTGGCTGGCAACCATCCTCTCTCATCTAACCTTTATGTTCAGAAAATCTTTTCAAAATCAAGAGGAGATTTATTCCCAGGGTAAAAACAAGTATAATAAATGCCTTCTGCTTCCTAATTATGTCCTTTTTTAAAGTATTATTTAATCCAAAGGGAGCATCTACAGAAATGCAGGTGAAAAATCCAATAACTTCCGATAACTATCAACTGGAATTTACATTATCCAATTAATCTCAATGCTGGCAAAAACCACTCCTTGGTTTTGTTTTGTGGGGAGAAGTAAAATCTCTTGAGAGTGGCAGGAATGAAGACCTGTTCTTCAATGCACTTTGTGTTTGGTTAGTGAGACTGCAATGACACATCCCCGAGCCTCGGGCTGAGTGTTTTGCTAAAATAGGAAAATATCAGAGTTCCCATTGTGGCTCAGTGGTTAATGAACCCAATTAGTATCCATGAGGATGCAGGTTGGATCCCTGGCCTCACTCAGTGGGTTAAGGATCTGGTGTTGCTGTGAGCTGTGATGTAGGTCAAAGATGTGGCTTGGATCTGGCATTGCTGTGGCTGTGGTATAGGTCGTCAGCTACAGCTCTGATTCAATCCCTAGCTGGGACCCTCCATCTGCTGCAGGTACGGCACTAAAAAGACAACAAAAAAGGAAAGAAAGAATCCCTCAGAGATACACAAGTCTGGGGGTACTTATGCTGCAAGATGGGATTCATCACTAAAATTACCTTTCTAACAAAGACAAATTACCTCCTAAGTTGTATAAGACCCTAAAGAATTAGACGACTGAATCTAAAGTCTGGCTAAGACTTGAGCTGAGATTCAGCAGGATGGCACCTGCCAGGAGACCCCTCTTGGCTGGTCTGCACAAAGGTGAGCAATGGCAGCCGTGATGGCACGTACTCCTCGAGGGACTGTCACACACCACGGTCTCATGTGATACACTCCACAGTCACTGCCGGGGAATAATTTAATTACATTTATTTGCAGATGCTGAAACTGCAGCTCAGGAGTTCCCATCGTGGCTCAACAGTTAATGAATCTGACTAGTAACCGTGAGGAAGCAGGTTCGATCCCTGGCCTTGCTCAGTGGGTTAAAGATCCAGCACTGCCATGAGCTGTGGTGTAGTTGGCAGATGTGGCTCGGATCCCACATTGCTGTGGCTGTGGTGCAGGCCAGTGGCTACAGCTCCGATTTGACCCCTAGCCTAGGAACTTCCATATGCCACGGGTGTAGCCCTAAAAAAAGAAAAGAAAAGAAAAGAAAAGAGAAAAGAAAAGAAACAAAACTGTGGCTCAGAAACAATAGAATCACATAGTGGACGGGGCTTAACCTTTTGTAGACAGAGCTTTTCGTTCAAATGCTTTAGTCCAACTTCTCAGCTCTATGACTTATGGCAAATTTTTAAGCCTGAGTTTCCGTCTCCTCATCTTCATAGTGAAAATAAGAATGCCTCTCTCATAGGCTTGTGAGAACATGGGGTGAATTTACTCATACTCACACACACACACACACACACACACACACACACACACAGAATGGCCTGGCACTTCAAAAGAGTTTAGCAAGTGGTTACTAAACTGTGGCCTTTTGAGTCCGACTACTTGGGTTAAAATGCCAGGCCTGCCCTCTGCTAAAATTTAGGAAGCTTGTTTTCCCTGTGCCACAGATCCTTATCTAGAAAATGGGGACAATGATAGCAGCTGTCTCATAGATTTGCTGTAACATTTTAAGATGGTAGAGGTACAGAAAGTCCATAATAAACAGTTGATAAGTGATGGAGACGAAGGGACAATGACAATAAAGGTAATGATTATCCTGACTCTCAAACAACCTGTTCAGGTCACATAACAGGTCCAGGCAGGGTGAAAGCAGGTTCCAATTCTAGATCTTCTGACTTTAAACACTGATGTCTATTATTAGACAAGACCACAAAGTTAAGAGCAAGGGTGTGAAATATTTTGGGGTCCCAAGGGGTCTTTTTTGTTTGTTTGTTTTTTGTTTTTTTTTGTCTTTTGATGGCCGCACCCACAGCACATGGAAGTTACCAGGCTAGGGGTCTAATCGGAGCTACAGCTGCAGGCCTAGGCCACAGACACAGCAATGCCAGATCTGAGCCACGCCTGCGACCTACACCACAGCTCATGGCAACACCAGATCCTTAACCCACTGAGTGAGGCCAGGGATCGAACCCACAACCTCGTGGTTCCCAGTCGGATTTGTTTCTGCTGCACCACGAAGGGAACTCCAAGAAACTCTTCTTAAAAAAAAGAAGGAGGAGTTCCCGTTGTGGCGCAGTGGTTAACGAATCCGACTAGGAACCATGAGGTTGCGGGTTCGGTCCCTGTCCTTGCTCAGTGGGTTGAGGATCCGGCATTGCCGTGAGCTGTGGTGTAGGTTGTAGACACGGCGCGGATCCCGAGTTGCTGTGGCTCTGGCATAGGCCGGTGGCTACAGCTCCGATTCGACCCCTAGCCCAGGAACCTCCATGTGCCGTGGGAGCGGCCCAAAGAAATAGCAAAAAAAAAAAAAAAAAAAAAAAAAAAAAAGAAGGAAACACTTCCTAACTCACTGGAGGAGTCCAGCATTATCACCATGATTCCAAAACTAGACAAAGACATGACAGAAGAAGAAAACCACAGACCAATCTTTCATGAATATGGACAGAAAATCCTCAGCAAGAGTAGTAAAGTGAATCCAATAGCACATAAAAATAATTATATATAGCATGACCAAGTGAAACTTATTACTTATATAAGTAATATAAGATCAGCTCACGACACAAAAACCCATCAAAATAATATACCATATATAGAATAAAAACAAAAACCACGTGACCATCTCTGTAGCTTGAGAAAAAGCATTTGACAAAATCCAACACCCTTTTATGATAAAAACACTCAACAGGAGTTCCTGCTCTGGCACAATGGGTTAAGTATCTGACTGCAGAGGCTCAGGTCACTGCAGAAGCATTGGTTTGATCCCCAGACTGCACAATGGGCTCAAGGATCCTACGTTTCCGCAGCTGTGGCACAGGCTGCAGCTGCGACTCAATTTCAATCCCCAGCCCTGAGTGTGGCCATAAAAAATTTTTTAAATTAAAAACCCTTAACAAACCCGGAATAGAAGGGAACTTCTTCAGGAGTTCCTTGGTGGCCTAGAGGTTAGGGATCCAGAGTTGTTACTGCTGTGGCACAGGTTCGATCCCTGGCCTGGAAACTTCTGTATGTCACATGCACAGCCAAAAAAAAAAAAAAAAAAGAGAGAGAAAGAGAAAGAGACAGGAACTACTCCACCCAATAAAAGGCATCTGTGAAAAATCCATGGCCAATATCACACTTAATGTTAAAAAATTGAAAGCTTTCCCCCTAAGATTAAAAACAAGATTGTTCACTCACATTCAACATTGTACTGGAGGTACAACATCGTACCAGGGCAATTAGACAGGAAAAGAAACAACGACATCCAGATCAGAAAGGTAGAGATAAAATTATCTCTATTTGCAGATGACATGATCTTATATACAGAAAAGAGAATTTGCTAAAAAGCCATAAGGTAATAAACAAATCCAGTAAGTTGCAGGATATAAGATCAATATATAAAAAGTACTTGGGGAGTTCCCATCATGGCTCAGTGGTTAACAAATCTGACTAGGAACCATGAGGTTGTAGGTTCGATCCCTGGCCTCGCTCAATGGGTTAAGGATCCAGCGTTGCCATGAGCCGTGGTGTAGGTCACAAGCGTGGCTCGGATCCCAAGGTGCTGTGGCTGTGGGGTAAGCCGGCGGCTACAGCTCTGATTAGACCCCTAGACTGGGATCCTCCATATGCCATGGGTACAACCCTAAAAAGACACACACAAAAGAAAGTATTTGAGGAGTTCCCATCGTGGCGCAGTGGTTAACGAATCCAACTAGGAACCATGAGGTTGCGGGTTCGGTTCCTGCCCTTGCTCAGTGGGTTAACGATCCGGCGTTGCCGTGAGCTGTGGTGTAGGTTGCAGACGCGGCTCGGATCCCGCGTTGCTGTGGCTCTGGCGTAGGCCGGTGGCTACAGCTCCGATTCAACCCCTAGCCTGGGAACCTCCATATGCCGTGGGAGCAGCCCAAGAAATAGCAACAACAACAACAAAAAAGACAAAAGACAAAAAAAAAAAAAAGAAAGTATTTGAGAACTACCTTATGATCCAGAAATCTCACTCTTGGGCACATATCCAGACAAAACTTTCTTTGAAAAAGATAAATGCACCCATATGTTCACTGCAGCACTATTCACAATAGCCAAGACATGGGAACATCCTAAATGCCCATCGACAGACGAATGGATTAAGATGTGATACATACATATACATACAATACAAAATAATGCCATCTCCAGCAACATAATGGAACTAGAGACTCTCATACTAAGTGAAGTAAGTCAGAAAGAGAAAGACAAATGCCATATAATATCACTTACATCTGGAATCTAATATACGGCACAAATGAACTTTTCCACAGAAAAGAAATGCATGGACTTGGAGAAGAGACTTGTGGTTGCCAAGGGGGAGGGGGAGGGAGTGGGATGGACTGAGAGTCTGGGGTTAACAGATGCAAACTATTACATTTGGAGTGGATAAGCAATGAGATCTTGCTGTAGAGCAGAGGGAACTATATCTAGACACTTGTGATGGAACATGATGGAGGATAATGTGAGAAAAAGAATATATATATGTGTGTGTGTGACTGGGTCATTTTGCTGTATAGTAGAAAATTGACAGAACACTGTAAACAAACTATAAAGGAAAAAAAATCATTAATAAAAAAATAAAAATAGGAGTTCCTGTAGTGGCATGGCAGAGGAACCATGAGGTTGCAGGTTCCATCCCTGGCCTCAGTGGGTTAAGGATCCGGCGTTGCCATGAGCTGTGGTGTAGGTTGCAGACAAGGCTCGGATCTGGTGTTGCTGTGGCTGTGGCGTAGGCCAGCAGCTATAGCTCCGATTAGACCCCTAGCCTGGGAACCTCCATATGCTTCGGGTGCAGCCGTCAAAAAACAAAAGACAAAAAATAATAAAAAATAAAATAAAATAAAATAAAATGTATTTGTATTGCTATACACTTGCAATAAACAATCCAGAAATAAATTTTAAAATCTACATGTAATAGCATCCAAAAGAATAAAATAATACTTAGAAATAAAAATTTAACCAAATAAGTGCAACATCTGTACATTGAAAACTACAAAACACTGAAATTTAAGATCTAAATAAATGGAAAGAAATCCCATCTTCATGGATCAGGAGACTCAATATTGTTCAGATGGCAGCATTCCTCGAACCGATCTAGGAATTCAACACAGTCCCTACTGACCAGCTCAGGCTTCTCTGCCACAGTTGACAAAGCTGATCCTAAAATTCATACAGAAATTTAAGGCACCTCAAATACCCAAAACAATCATGAAAAGGAACAAAGTTGGAGGACTCACATATCTTAATTTCAAAACTTACTTCTAAACCACAGTAATAGAGATAGGTACTGTTATAAAGATAGAATTCATTCATCCATTCATTTATTTTCCTAGTGCTTTCTCTAGCCCAAGGTCAAGTAAGTTACATACTAAGCTTCAATTTCCTTACCCTTATTAGGAGACAAGTCTCCCCGGATTTATCACTTTGTGCAAGGTCTGACCCTTCTAAGCAAGATACGTCTGAATGGCAAACTGGGAAGGAAGCTCAAGATGGGTATCTCCTGAGACATTTGGAGATTACCTCTCTGGAGATGCCACAAGGTAGTAAAGATATGCCTGTCCTTCCCTTGCCCTCAACGGACACTTGCTTACATTCCAGGGGAATTAAGTAATTTCTCTTTCGATAGGGGAAGATGGACGGACCACCAGTTTCCTAATTTGAGGGTTCCTCTCCTATGGAGCACCCCTCTACATGAGCAGGTAACCTCCTGCCCTCATCACCTTTTCCCGTGGAGCAGGGGGAAATGCTGTTCTGGCTGCGAGCACTAAATCATCTGGGTCTCTGAGCCAGGGGTCAAGTGTCAGCTGTCAGCATAGGTATGTATCTAAAAACTGTAGGGAGTTCCTGTTGTGGCTCAGTGGAAATCAATCTGACTAGTATCCATGAGGACACAGGTTTGATCCCTGGCCTCGCTCAGTGGATTAATTTGGCGTTGCCGTGAGCTGTGGTGTAGGTTGCAGACGCGGCTCAGATCCCGAGTTGCTGTGGCTGTGGTGTAGGCCAGCAGCTAAGGCTCCAATTCAACCCCTAGCCTGGGAACTTCCATATGCCACAGGTGCGGCCCTAAAAAGCAAATAAATAAATAAAACTGTAACAGGCTAACTTCTAAGCTTGCAAGTAAGATAAAAATCTCACTTCTCTAAATTTCTTTTTTTTTTAAGATTTTTTTTCCATTATAGCTGGTTTACAGTATTCTGTCAGATTGCTACTGTACAGCAAGGTGACCCAGTCACACATACATATATACATTCTTTTTCTCACATTATCATGCTCCATCCTAAGTGACTAGATATGGTTCCCAGTGCTTTGCAGCCAGAACACTTTTCCAAATTTCTTGACTTAAACTTTGTAAAAGGGATAATAGCAGAGCCAGTCCCTTAGGATTTTCATCAAGACTGTATGAAATTATGCATGTAAACACTTAGCTATTATTTGTCAGTCATTGTGGCTTACTCTATTTATTAATTACTCTATTGGAGAGACAATAGGGACTTGAAGCAAGAAAGGGAGTTGATTCTTAGGTTTCTGTCTGAAAACCTGAGTCTGAGTCCTGGTTCTGCCATTAATCAGTTTTGCTTTGTTTTGTTTTTTGGTTTTTGTTTGTTTGTTTGTTTTTGTCTTTTTACCTTTTCTAGGCCCGCTCCCGTGGCATATGGTGGTTCCCAGGCTAGGGGTCGAATCCAAGCTGTAGCTGCTGGCCTACACCACAGCCACAACAACACAGGATCCGAGCCACATCTGCAACCTACACCACAGCTCACGGCAACGCCGGATCCTTAACCCTCTGAGCAAGGCCAGGGATCGAACCTGCAACCTCATGGTTCCTAGTCGGATTTGTTAACCACTGCGCCACGATGGGAACTCCTGCCATTAATCGGTTTTGTGACCTAGGACAAGTCACCAGAGCTTCTGCATTCTCATTCGTAAAATGAGACTATTGGAAGAGGTCATCACTTTAAAAAATCTATTCCCAGGAACATAAGACTCATGAGATTATTCTTGGCTGAAAAAAGAGTACTGCGGACACAAAAGTCAACTTCGTGTCACATGTATCTCCCCTAGAAATCTATAATGCATATATAGTAAAAACTCTGAGAAGCTTTTGGAAAGGAGATCTGACCGATTTGAATTAGGCCGAAGTTTCCAAAAGTCATTTGACCACAGGACCCTTTTTTCCTCATGACAGCAAATTAGCACCCCAAGGCTGGTGTTGGAGGAAATGCTGAACTAGGTGATCTAAGAGTCTTTCCAACATTAACTGTCTTCTGTCTACCATCATTACCTACATCGAATGCTTCTGTGACTTCAGGCTCAGTTCTAAGTGGGGATGGTCTTCTCATTGACAGAAGCCACATGTGTCACTTGCAAGTCACAGGGCATAAGCAACAGACAGGTCTGTATTTACACAGAGCCATACTAGTAAAATACGCAGCCGTCAGCGAGTGCACAAGGAGACAATGCTATTGGAAGTTTGTAAATGAGCTTCCCAGTATTCTTGCTTTCCACTGTTCCTGGGAAGCCTTTGCTTTAACAATCAGATGGAAAGAAAAACTTGGAACCAGAAGTCTTTTTTTTTTTTTTTTTTCCTTGCTCTCTAAGCAGCTAAAGCCAATAAGAGTAATGGTCTAGAATCCATCGTCTCTCTCTTTTTTTTTTTTTTTTGTCTTTTTGCCATTTCTTGGGCCGCTCCCGCGGCATACGGAGGTTCCCAGGCTAGGGGTAGAATCGGAGCTGTAGCTGCCAGCCTACACCAGAGCCACAGCAACACAGGATCTGAGCCGCATCTGCAACCTACACCACAGCTCATGGCAACGCCAGATTGTTAACCCACTGAGCAAAGGCAGGGATCGAACCCGCAACCTCATGGTTCCTAGTCGGATTCGTTAACCACTGCGCCACGATGGGAACTCCTTCTCTCTTTTTTTAATACCACATCTTCTTTATCCATTCATTGTCTGTTGGACACTTCCATATTTTGGCTATTGTTAATAACATTGCTACAAACACTGAGGTGCATCTATCTTTTCTTTTTCTTTTTTTTTTCTTTTTAGGACCTCACTTGCAGCATAGGAAGGTTCCCAGGTTAAGGGTCCAATCGGACCTGTAGCCGCCGGCCTACACCACAGCCATGGCAATGCAGGATCCAAGCCACCCCTCATGGCAATGCCAGATTCTTAATCCACTGAACAAGGCCAGGGATTGAACCTGCGTCCTCATGGATGCTAGCCAGATTTGTTTCCGTTGAGCCACAACAGGAACTCTGCATCTATCTTTTCAAATTAATATTTTCATTTTCTTTAGGTATATACCCAGCAGCGGACTTGCTGGATCATATGTCACTTCTATTTTTAGTTCTTTGAGGAACCTCCATATTGTTTTCCATGGTGGCTGAACCAATTAACAATCCCAACTGGGTAGGCGGGTTCCTGTTTCCCCAGCGCCTTGGCAGCATTTGTTATTTGCGGACTTTTCGATGATGGCCATTCTGACTGGGATGAGGTGCTATCTCATTATGGCTTTAGTTTGCATTTCTCTGATGATTAGCAAGGTTGAACATTTTTTCCTGTCCCTGTTGACCATCCATTTATCTTTGGAAAATCCAGGTGGTTTTTCTCGACACCCCAGGATGTTGTGTTTCTATTCTGTACTCCTCTAGCAGTGGCATCTATATTTACATTTGTCACCACACTTAGAAAAACCAAATCACAGTTCTGCCCTTGAGATGCTCACAGTTGCATAGCAGTTGCGGTATATTCTTTTATAATTGGCCTTTTTTGCAATGTCCCCCTAGGGTGTTCACGTGTTTTAGAAGGATCCTGCTGGCTCCTCTAGGGGCCTATCTTGAAGGGACAAGACTGGAGTCCAGCAGTCCAAGGAGGGGCTTTTTGGTGTGACCCAAGAGGACTATGATGTGGCCACGTGGATGAGAGAGGCAGGTGGCTTCTACTTCCTGTGGTCATGAGAGCTGGGCCTCAATCCTGGCTCAGCTCCCCCAGACTACTGACTTTGGTAACCAACTTCCTGGCATAGTTGTGAGGAATAAATGAGGGAAGAAATGTGTAGTAGCAATTGCTGTTGTTGCAGTGTTACTGACCGATTATGGAGGTCGACTGGGGAGGGTGGGAGGTGATGGATCAAGGATGTCCTGGGGTTTCTGGCTGAAGGAAGTGGGTAGCTTAAGTCGGAAATGACTCAACACCAAGCATGTCAGGTCTTGATGAGATGAGGGCATATTTGGGATCTGTGGGTGGAATATATTCAGGCCTTCCCATCTCAGCCCTGGCTGGCTCTGAATCCTGGTCTCCACTCCCATGGGCAGGGCAGGCTGGATCCAGCACAGGCAGCCAGAAGGACAACAGGCCAACTATCTGAAAGGCGAGACCCCCTCACAGGTGCTCTGTGTGGCCCTGGGTAAGTCATCTTACTGTCTGTGGGCTAAGCTCGGACATACGTGAATGTGGGAGACATCTGTGCCCAGCCCTGGCCGTGAAGTACAGATGACAACGATGTTGAAACACCTCCTTTTCCTTCAAGGTCCCACGTGTCACTTCCTCCATGTCACCTCTCCTGGTTCTACAGCCTGAAGCAATTCCTCTCCACTCTGGGCACTTAATTACAGGACTGTGTCTGGCCATTGCCCACCCCGCAGCCCTGGCACAGCCTGGCATCAACAGGCCACACACTGCCACGTCTGCTGCTCCCCTTTCCTGCAGGGGCAGGATGAGCCCATGGCTGGTCCAGAACCCAGAGCCAGTCATGATCCTGGCTGATGGGGCCACTGGGAGTCTTCAGGTAAGGTGTCTGAGTGTGAAGGAGAACAAATGGAATCCAGACACACCCAGGGGCCGCACAGAAGGAGCCACAGACACAATCAGTAAAGGATTTTTAAAAATCATTTATTAAACCCTTACAGTTACCAGTGGAGGTGGGTGGGTGTGCTTTTCCAGAACAATTTCACATGAACAAAAAAGTGTTTGGAGACATTCTGTGAGCCAGTGGAAGAGGTTTCCAGAGTGTTCACCAGTCAAAGACCAGTCAGTCTGTTCTGTGGGGGCTCTGGAGATGCTCGCTGACTCTGAAGAGTGGAGTCAGCAGAAACTGCCCCCCTGCCAGCAGTGGTGAGGCAGTGCCTGCATCCAGGCCTTCCGCAAGCTCTTCTTCTGAGGCTTTGCACTTCCCAGGGGCAGGCTGGGCCGGGAGGACAAGGGTCGAGGGGATATAAAGGCCCAGGTAGGTCCAAAGAAAGGGCTACTTCTTCAGATGAGTTGGCCTCCGCCAGTTCCTTACACTCCCCACCCAAGGCCACTTAGACAGCCCAGCATCGCCTACCCTGGCTCAGGTGGCCTCCTCTGTCCTCTTTTAGGAACAGGAGGTCACAGGGCTTCCCATCTGATGAGTCTGGAAGCTGGCACACATCCACGCGCCAGCGCTCCCACATATAGAGCACCCACATGCAAACCGGATACAGCTGGACGTCTGGGCAGAGCCACACACAGCTCCCCGACTTCCACACATGCGCACAAGTGCAAGACACAACAAGGTCACACTCCAACACTGTCACCCCAAGTGCATATGAACATTCCCCATAGACGTCAAAGACAGGCATGTTCATATACAGCAATTCATACACACACACACACCCACATACACATGGGCCCTCATAAATACTCTCTGCTTACACACTTTATATAACATCTATGTAGCAGTTACTGTGGGCTTCTGCTCAGATCCCCTGCTTCTCTCTGCATTGAAGCATCGCTCGCCCAGGCAAGGTCACCCAGCAGGACAGAGTCCAAAAGCAGAGGTACAAAAGCCAGGCCCCCCTGCCCTGGTTCAGGACCACTCTTCAGGGCCATGATAGCTTCAGAACCTTTGTTATTGCAGCAACACAATTCCTCCCCTTACCCAGTCCTGCTTCTGTCATTTCCAGGAGGTGAGGGCCACAGTGCTCCTCCAAGAGGTACAAGTCTGAGCAGAGCTCTCTCTTTTCTTAAGGGTCTTCAGTCCGCTAGTCTGGACATGATTAGAACTTTTCTTCCTGCAGCCTGAAGTTGACCTGCAGCCTGGGCCTGGAGCAGAAGCCCCAAGATGATTCCTGGACAGGCCACCAAAGAGCTGACTCCAGGTTTGGAACAGATTGGGGGAGCCTCCCTAATATCTGCATTCAGTGCTGAAATTGGTAAAAGGAATCCCCGCTCCACCTGTGCTTCTGTTCCTCATCTCAAGCCCCAGTTGGCTCTGTGACTGCGGGCAAGACTTCCCTCCTTCTGCCTCAAGTTTTCCATATATACAGTGGGACACAGGCTTCCTGCAGTATCTCTAAAGGGCTGCGAGGCCTGGTCTAGACCTACGCTGCTCAAAATGGGGTCCACTGGCCAGCAGCACTGGCCTCACTGGTTAGAGAAGCTGAATCGCAGGCCCCACCCAAGACTTGCTGCGTCAGAATCTGCATTTTTACAAGATCCCTGGGTGGTTCCGATGAAGTCCCAGAGAAGCTCCAGACACCGTGGAACAGAGCACAGTATCCAGTCATTTCTAACTGCTGGAATCCAGAGCCTGTGAATGTCTGAACCCAAACATCAGCCAGACTGCCCAGCGAGGGGCTTGCATGTGGTTGTTTTTCTTTTTCTTTCTTTCCTTTTTTTTTTTTTTAGGGCCATAGGTGCAGCATATGGAAGTTCCCCAGCGGAGTCGAATCAGAGCTACAGCTGCCACCACATGCCATAGCCACACTAACACCAGATCCAAGTCAGGTCTTCGACCTACACCACAGCTCACAGGAACGCTGGATCCTCAACCCACCGAGTGAGGCCAGGGATCGAACCTGTATCCTCATGGATACTAGTAGGGGTCTTAACCCTCTGAGCCACAACAGGAACTCCAGTGGGCATTTTGCTCAAACCATTTTTTAAAATCAAAGTATAGTTAATTTACAGTGTTGTGTTCATTTCAGGTATACAGCAAAGTGACTCAGTTATACAAACATACATATATTCTTTTCCATTATAGGTTATCACAAGCTACTGAATATAGTTCTCTGTGCTACACAGTAGGTCCCTATTGTTTATCTATTTTATACAGCAGTGTGTATGTTAATCCCCAAATCCTAATTTATCCCTCCCCCAACCCTTGCACATGGGTTGCTGAAATTTATATTTTTTAAAAAACTCATGGACTATAAGCATATACACATGAGTGCTTACTTGGAAGTTTCCATGTAAAACACAGAGACGTATGGCTATCATGACTGACTCTAGAGCAGGGGTGGCTGCTAGGGGACTCCCTGATTGGAACGGCAGGATGGCTTAAAGGATCTGCAGCTGCTAAGTGGCAGATGATGACCAAAACCTGAAATGCAGGATTTAAGAATCCAGGTAATTAACAGTAGGACTCAGGGGGTAGGAGGTGGAAGATTAAAAAAAAATAACCCGAGAAATGGCCAGAAAGGATGATCAGTCAGAAGAGGGAAGCTGGAGTTCCCGTCGTGGCTCAGAGGAAACGAATCTGACGAGTATCCATGAGGACGCAGATCAATCCCTGGCCTCACTCAGTGGGTTGAGGATCTGGTGTTGCCGTGAGCTGTGGTGTAGGTCACAGGCAAGGCTCAGATCTGGTGTGGCTCTGGCTGTGGCGTAGGCCAGTGGATACAGCTCCGATTCGACCCCTAGCTTGGGAACCTCTACATGCTGTGGGTGCAGTCCTAAGACCAAAAAAAAAAAAAAAAAAAAACAGGGAAGCTGACGAGTCACCACCTTCTCCTGGAGGTAGAGGCAGCAGGTGGAGAGCCACCCTGACTGTGGTGAGAAGAAAGACAGGGGACAGTGGGGGCAGAAGGGACAGGCTAGACAGTGAGGAGGGGCACAAGCCATGCTTTCTCCCTCCTTCCTCCCCCACATGTGAAATATGCTACATTCTGCAAAGGTCAGACCAAATGCCACCTCCTCCATAAAGGCCTCCCTGATTTCCACAGCTGGTACCGAGTCCTCTCTCTTGTCCCCTCCCCTAGCTCTCCATCTGATCTTGGCACACTGTGCCTCCTCCTATTCTAACTCCCTTAAAAGGTAGCTAGTGTGTACCCTTTACACTTGGTTTCTGTGCTCCTTCCTTTAGACTCCTGCCTGGAACGGAGACACAGTGGCTGAAGTTGTGACTACATCTTGGACCACTGGTTGAGGGCCACATCTTAGGAAGGCTGGAGGTCAAGATGGGTCCCTGAGGATTTTGTGTGGCAAAAATGCCACGCCAGGCCTGGACTTCCTATCTCCAGATTTTTATGTGAGAGAAGTACAGTTTACCTTGTTTAAACCAATTATTTTGGGTTTCTATTATTTGCAGGCAACCTCATTTTTAACTGATACACTGGGAATTATTTCAGACTCCTTTTTTACTTCTCCTTGCATGTAATCACCCAATTTTGTTTTGTTTTGTTCTTGTTGTTGTTGTTTTGCTTTTTAGGGCCGCACTCATGGCATATGGAGGTTCCCCGGCTAGGGGTCGAATCAGAGCTGTAGCTGCTGGCCTACACCATGCCACAACATCACAGGATCCAAGCTAGGTCTGTGACCTACACCACAGCTCGCGGCAACGCCGCATCCTTAACCCAAGCAAGACCAGGGATTGAACTTGTGTCCTCATGGATGCTAGTCAGATTCGTTAACGGCAAAGCTATGACGGGAACGCCCACCAAACACTGTTGATGCTTCCTCCCTGATACATCCCAGATCTGTAAGCTTTTCTGCACCATTTATTGCTACCTCTACGTGAACTCAGACAGTCAAGACTTTCTTACTTGGATTATTGTGTCAGCCTTTTTTTGACCTAGTCTCCCTACCTCTTAGGATTTCCTTTCCAGTCCACCTTTCATACCAGGGACTCGAATTAACTTTCTTATGAGAAAGTTAAATGCACGTATTACAGAGACCCACACTCAGAATGGTGATAAGTGTTAATATCACCTGTCATTTTTTATGAGGCAAATATGACACTCTCTTGTGCCCTCCTGATCCTGAACTGAATTGTATCTCTGGTGTATTCTTTCAGATTTTTTACATACAGTTTTGAATGAACAGTATGGTTTTGTGTATTTAACAATTTGATCTAACAGCACCATAGTATACCTAGAGTTCTGTGACTTGCTTTTTTATGTTTTTGAGGTCTATACATGTTGATATCTGTAAACTGAGCTCCTTTATGTCAGTAGTTTATAATGCTTCATTGTGTGACTGGAACAGCCCATCCACCTATTTTGCTATTGATAAGCAACTAGGTTGCTCCTGTGTTGTGCTTTCATAAACAATGCTTCACAGACATTCTTTTTTTTTTTTTTGTTATTGTTGTTGTTGTTGTTGTTGCTATTTCTTGGGCCGCTCCCGCGGCATATGGAGGTTCCCAGGCTAGGGGTTGAATCAGAGCTGTAGCCACCGGCCTACGCCAGAGCCACAGCAACGCGGGATCCGAGCCGTGTCTGCAACCTACACCACAGCTCACAGCAACGCCGGATCGTTAACCCACTGAGCAAGGGCAGGGACCAAACCCGCAACCTCATGGTTCCTAGTCGGATTCGTTAACCACTGCGCCACGACGGGAACTCCTTCACAGACATTCTTAAACCTATGAGAGGTCTCTAGGATCTATACCGGGAAGTATAACTGCTAGGTCCTAGGGATAGTGATTGCTATGGGTTGAAATGCATCCTCCAAAATAAGATATGATGAAGTTCTAGCCCCCTGTTCCTATGAATGTGACTTATTTGCAAGTGGGGTCTTTGCAGAGGTCAGCAAGTTAAGATGAAGCCATTAAGGTGGTGCCTGACCCAATATGATCAGCATCTGTGTAAGAAGAGAGACAGGGAGAGAACGCCAAATATAGAGATGCCTCAAGTGAGACGCCATTCAGCTCCAGTGAGATGTCAACAAGCCAAGGAACAACAAGACTGCTGGCAACTGCCAGAAGCTAGGAGAAACACAAGGGACAGATTCTGTCGCAGAGACTCCAGAAGGAATGAACCCTGCCTTGATTTTGGACTTCTGGTATCTAGAATAAATTTGTGAAAGAATAAGTTTCTGTGGTTTTAAGCCATCAGGTTTGTAGTAATCTGTCACTGCGGCGCTGGTAGCAAATTAACACAGTGGTGGAGCTGAAGTCATGGCAGGTGGGGGCATAGGCTGAGGTCTGAGAGAGTGCAGAGGAGTCTGAGACAGTAAATTGGGGCTGGACTGGAAGCGCCTAAAATGTGACCCCAGAGAGGCATCTACATTGATTCATTCAGGCAACATCATGCTACAGGAGATAAATTAAGTCAGCCAGGGACAGGGTTCTACTTGGGTTTTAGAGAAGAGGGTCAGAGAAACCGGCATTGTTTTGAGTGGACTTGTGTAAATCGCTCAACTTCTGAGGTCACAAATTCACTCGCTTTTTCCTTTCAGAATGATTAATTCCCTTCCACACACAACTGCAAGGACTTGGCAAAACAAGTTTGTCATTAATAACCACGGTTTTTTTCGTGCCTAGTAAACCAGGCCTGTTTTTAGACATAAGCGGCTAATCTCACTTAATCCTCACAAGTGCTCCCGAGAGACAGGCATGTTATCTTCTCCGCAGCAGAGATTAGAAAACATTTAGGAAGAAGGTGAGGTGATTCGCATTTAGGAAAATATCTGGCTAAAGATTTAACATCGGCCACTAGGTGACTGGCTTTATGGCCTTAGGCAAATTACTTCACCTATGTCAGCCTACCTTTTTCCATCTTTCAAACTGGCATAATAGCAGCTATCTCTTCAGTCTGGTCCGTCGTGACTAGATGACTGATGCTCGTCCAGCGCTGCGAACTGCGATTAAACTGCGCAGTCACCGTTCTCCGAGACCACGTGGCCCGGCGGTGCAGACTCCCTGGCGGGCGGACTCCAGGCCGCACCGAGGCCAAGCCGTTCCGCTCCGGCCGCCAGGGTGCGCTGTGACGCGCTTTAGGGCCTGGAGGGCGGCCGCTCTAGCCTCGCCAAGGGAGTTAGCTGTCCTTACCTTCAGCAGGAGTCGGCGCCTCGGTGTCCGCCCGCCTGGCATCACCGCTCCGTCCTGCAGCTACCCACTGCTCTCTTGTCGCCCACCATGGCCCTGCTGCACTCCGGCCGCGTCCTGTCCGGAGTCGCCTCCGCCTTCCACCCAGGCCTCGCCGCTGCAGCATCTGCCAGAGCCAGGTAAGCAGGGAAGAGAGGAACCAGGGCGACGGGCCTGCCCAGCCGAGCTGCTGGCACCCCAGGACATCTAACCCGCCATCAAAGCACACGCGTGCACCCACACACACAAACTTTCTCTGCTACCGCCTGCTTTGCTGGGGGCTGAGGATTGAGCGTTTGCGCCTCTCAATGACCCGACCAAGCGGTCCTACATCCCTCCCGGCCGGTGCCCCTTGGACCGTAGGAGAGCATTCCAACGCGTTCCCCTGGGTTAGGAAGTGTGGCCCTCTACGGCACCCGGACTCCCATTCAAGGTTGGGGGGTCAAGACACGCAGATTAGGCGCTGTGGGGGTAGAAGGCAAGGGGAGAGCACCCGGCCCGTGGCTCCGAGCCGGCCTCGCGCGGATTGGCTGCGGCGCCGGGATAGTCTCGCGCCGATTGGCTGTGATGACCGCTTGTGCCCTTGACCCGCTGCCCTGTCTTGGCCTCCCTCCAGCCCAGAGGAATTAAAAGGGCGGCGGGTGGCACGGTTGTGTGTCGGGGAAGGAAGCTGAAGGGAGGAAGGTTCCTGGAGCTCCCGGCTTTCGGGCCTGTCTACACATTCTGCGTCCTGTGACCTTGGCGCGCGGCATCCTCCCGCCAGTGTGGCGGCCTGGCTCACCAGTGATCTCCCCAGCCCGGCCCTTTGGCCTTTGGATGGAAGAGTCAGGGTGTAGTGCCCCCCCCACCTTTGTTTTAATTATTTTTATTTTATCCATTAGGAGATCTGGCAGTAGGGACGTTGCTTTTCTTCCCCCTCCTTCTCGCTCTGCTTTTTCGTTTAGTGAGAGTTTCACAGAGCCATGCACTGGATCAGATAGATAGCTTGTGCTAGATTCAGCGGTCAACACCTGAGGGAAGGACCGGTGTCATTCAAAAAATTACAAATATGTAATTTCAAACTGTGTGATGTGTTGGCGGAGAAAAGGTTACAGAGCATTAAACAAGGTAGTAATCCCTTCCTAGTGGAGAGACCTAAGCCAGGCTATTTAATTGACTCAAAAAGCCGATTTGGGACAGTGCCCCTAATTACTACCTAATCAGGAACTGAGTCTTTATACCACCCCAATCAGATATTAACTCCAAAGAGGAAAGCCTTGACCTCTCCTACACATCTTGGCCTTTCATTGACCGTATGCATCATGTCTTTAAGTCAGCAGAACAGTGTGTCCTTCCTGAGCCCCACACTCTTGGCAGTACAGTTTTGCCCAGGCTTTCACACTTTATTCTCTCCCTGATTTGGCTCCTTCTTGGCCCACTGTCAAAATGTGCTCTTTAAGATATCTTATCTAGGAGTTCCTGTCGTGGCTCAGTGGTTAACAAATCCGACTAGGAACCATGAGGTTGCAGGTTCAATCCCTGGCCTTGCTCAGTGGGTTGAGGATCCCAATTGACCCCCTAGCCTGGGAACCTCCTTATGCTGCAGGTGCAGCCCTAAAAGGACCAAAAAAAAAAAAATTGATAGTTTATTTATTTAGTGGATTAGAATTAGAGAGTATCATTTATGCAGCAAATTTGGAGAACAGAAAATGATGCCTAAAATGGGCAAGTGAAAGTCTGTTTCACCACTGTAGTAATCTTAAAATAATCTCTTGTTCTATGGATTTGGCTGGGTGGCCTACAGCTATATTTCAGAAGTGCTTAGTGAAAAATCCCTATGGGCGTGACCTTTCAGTCATTCTTTCCCTTTGAGAGCCTGACTCATTTTTCTTTGTCTTTTCCCCGGTAGAATGTGAATTCCCTGAGAACAGAGACTGTACCTACTTTGTTCATTGCTATATCTCAGCACTTAGAACATTGACTTATCATGTCTTTCAAATTGAATATTTTAATTTTAAAACTTGATTTTTTCTTTTTCTTTTTTTTTGCCTTTTGTCCTTTTTAGGGCCGTACCGCGGCATATGGAGGTTCCCAGGCTAGGGGTCAATCGGAGCTGTAGCCGCCGGCCTACGCCAGAGCCACAGCAATGCAGGATCTGAGCCACGTCTGCAACCTACACCACAGCCCAGGGCAACACCGGATCCTTAACCCACTCACTGAGCAAGGCCAGGGATCGAACTTTCATCCTCATAGATGCTAGTCAGTTTCTTTAACCGCTGAGCCACAACAGGAACTCCCATGGAGAACATTTAAAATAAACTTAACTAATTGAACTTTCTTTCTTTCTTTCTTTCTTTCTTTCTTTCTTTCTATAAACAGTTCATTCTAATACAGTGAAACATTGGTAGTTGGTATGAGCATTTATTCTATGAAATACTTAATTTTCATACTTTGGTCATTTAACTGGAACTAAGTTCAAATGTTTCCTATAGCTGCATTTTTTATACAGAAAGCACTAAACATTTACCCTTTTCTTGTTTACCTGTGCTTTAAAAGCATAGTAGCGGAGTTCCCGTCGTGGCACAGTGGTTAACGAATCTGACTAGGAACCATGAGGTTGCAGGTTCGGTCCCTGCCCTTGCTCAGTGGGTTAACGATCCGGCGTTGCCGTGAGCTGTGGTGTAGGTTGCAGACGCGGCTCGGATCCCGCGTAGCTGTGGCTCTGGCGTAGGCTGGTGGCTACAGCTCCAATTCGACCCCTAGCCTGGGAACCTCCATATGCCACAGGGGCGGCCCAAGAAATAGCAAAAAGACAAAATAAATAAATAAATAAAAGCATAGTAGCATGAAATCAGAAAGTCACAGATCAGTGAAGAAAGGAAACTATGCTAATGTATTTTTATTTTTAGTTATCTGTTCTTAAGTAATTATTTAATTCTGATCCTCCGGTCTGTAGTGAAATAACTAAAGAAGTATTGTGAGACACTTTAGAAAGGTAGTGTGCAACAGTAGTACAGTGACCAGCAAGATCATAATTGTAGTATCGTCTTTAGTTTTATGGTCGTGAGCAAGTTAACCTCTCATTTCATTTTATTTGTATTTATTTATTTAGTCTTTTTAGGGCCACACCCGCAGCATATGGAAGTTCCCAGGCTAAAGACTGAATCAGAGCTGCAGCTGCCAGCCTACACCACAGCTCATGGCAACGCCAGATCCTTAACCCACTGAGTGAGGCCAAGGATCAAACCTGGATATTCATGGATACTAGTGGGTTCGTTACCCCTCCTACACAATGGGTACTCCAGCCTCTCATTTTAAAATAAGAGTATGAGAGAGGAGTTCCCACTGTGGCTGGCAGAAATGGACCTGACTACTCTCCATGAGGATGCAGGTTGGAACCCTGCTCAGTGGGTTGAGGATCCAGTTGCTGTGGCTGTAGTGTAGGCCAGCAGCTGCAGTTCCAATTCGACCCCTAGCCTGGAAACTTCCATATGCCACACTTGTGGCACTTAAAAAAAAAAAAAAAAAAAAAAAAAGTAGAATGTGAGGGAAAACATTTTAAAGACTATAAAGCACTAGGTAGGTGCCCAGGAAAATTGCAAGGTATTTGAGTTGGAAATGCTTATCTGGATACTTTGTACCTCACATTTTTTGGTCGGTCGGTCAGTATTGCTCAATGGCTGAAGCTTTGCACTTTTGTCCAAAGTACATAGATAGGAATGCTCTGTCGGCCACAAGTTATCAGCATCAGTTTTGTCCCTAGAGCACTCTTGGTTCCATCTAGCACAATCCCTTATAAACATTAGAGTTCTTACAATGTGAGCATGATCTTGACCCTTTTAAGGAATAGTAAAGGGCATGGGGTCCTGTCATTACTGAGATAGGATTAGCCAAATTAAGCACCCCTGCTCCTTTATCTGGATTGTTAAGATTTAATATTTTGATAAATCAACTATAATAAAAAAAACTTTTTAAGATTTAATATTTTGCAATTCTTTTAAAACTCTTCCTAAAATAAACCACTCCCAATCTGTCCTCTGCAGTTATTTGAGAGAATTCCTGTACTGGATAAACTTTCTAAAGAACTTGACATGTAAGTGTTTTTCACCCCCTTCTTGTGGTTTAGGGGCAGCTCTGTCGTTAATGGGAGGCGTTGGAGACAACCATCTTACTAAAGGTTCTCTCTGACGTGTCCTTGGGCACTCAGGGCGTTCCGTGCACTCATCGGTTAATGACAGTGATGTTAGGTGAGCAGGTGACTACATGTTCTCAGGGTCTGAACGGTGGGCAGGACGTAACGAAAGCTTTCTTCAGGCCCAGTTTAGAAGTGGCTTCCCCGTTTCTGTTTCTTACTTACTATTGCTTAGATGCTGGAACAACCAAGCAGCCTAGAACAGTGAGAAAGAACGAGAAGGATTTTGAGTCCTGGCAGTAGAGCCAAGTGAGGAGGAAGAATGATAGTATCTCCCAAGACTACAAAAAACTAAGTGGTGATAATGGAAGACCAGGAAAGACTCACATCTGCATCAGAGTCATGACTTAGGCTCCTTGAATTCTATACATACTTGCCTCATCAGTTTCCATACCAGTGGCAAGGCTGTTATAAATACAGCCTTGGTAATAATTTAGTAACAGCGATACCAGCTAACTTCAACCACTCACTGTGTACCAGCCTCTGTTTTGACTGTTTTATATTTCATAACTCCTTTCATCCCTTTTGAACAACCTTATGAGATAGGTACTGTTGTGCCCCCATTTTACAGGTAAAAGTTGAGACTTGGAGAAGTTAATTGATTTGCCTTTGCTCACACAGCTGGTAGGTAGCTGAGCATTTGAATCCAGGCAGTTTTCCCAGTATGGACATTGCCCAGGGCAAGCCATTAAAAGAAATAAAAGCCTGGGAAATCTAAAATGAGATAATCCACCCTTTCATAATAGAGAATTCGTTGTTCGTGCCAATTACAGCTATTGAGACTGAGGCAGGTTTCAACTTGTCAGGAGGGCTTAACTTTTAACTCTGTACTGCCCTGGGGGACCAGTCATCCTGTGTGCCTCGTGTGCCTCGTGGAGGAGAGAGGTATGTTAGTTCGGATTGGCCACAAGTTTTACAAGAGAATGATTGCTGGGAAAGAATGAATGAATGAAATGATTCATCAGCTTTCAGAACGGATGGTGTACTGGGTTGTGCTGAAACATTTGATTGATTGCTGAAAGAATGGGGGCTATTTGATATAAGTCATTGGGAAATTTGCTTTTACTTTCTACTGCAACACCCACCCCTGACTGTTTCTCACCTGTAGCCTTTATTTTATGCCTCTGCTTAGAATGCCTTTTTCCTTCTTAAATCTGTCGCCTCCTCCTGGAAGCCTTCTTAAGCCTGTACTTACCTGCCCTTCCCAGTCTATCAGGTCCTCTCCTCAGGAGCCCCCATAAATAATGGGTGCAGCCATCAAATATTTAAAAAAAAAAAGGAAGGGAAGAAAAAGAAATTATCTAGGTATCCAATGATTAAATAATTGACTCATCATGTGTACTAGATTTTAAGTTATTTAAAGATCTTGGAAATTGTCTTCAAGCTGACATATTACAAAATACAATCACTGTTCTCTCAGAAACCTGTAACTCCAATCTAGTCATGAGACAAATTTATCAGACAGATTCTAGTAGAGGGACGTCCTACAGTAACCCCAACAGTCAAGGTCATTAAAACAAGGTATATCTGATACTGTCACAGCCAAAAGGAGCCTAAGGAGACATGACAACTACATGTAATGTGATGTCCTGGGACAGACAACCTCATGGTTCCTGGTTGGATTCATTAACCACTGAGCCATGACAGGAACTCCTATAATTTTTTTAATTTAAATCTTTGGAGTTCCCATCGCAGCTCAGTGGAACCAAGAGGTTTTGGGTTCAATCCCTGGCTTCGTCCAGTGGGTTAAGGATCCGGCGTTGCCGTGAGCTGTGGTGTAGCTTGCAGACACAACTTGGATCCTGCATTGCTGTGGCTGTGTTGTAGGCTGCCAATTGGACCCCTAGCCTGGAAACCTCCACTACATGTAATTTTTTTTTTCACTTTTACAGCTGCACCTGTGGCATATGGACATTCTTGGACTAGGGATCCAATCAGAGCTGCAGCTGCCAGCCTACGCCATAGCAATGTGGAATCCAAGACTAATTTAGGACCTGCACTGCAGGTTGCAGCAACGCTGGATCCTTAACCCACTGAGCAAGGCCAAGGATGAAACCTGCATCCTTATGTACACTGTATCAGGTTCTTAACCTACTGAGCCACAACAGGAACTCTGATGTTAGCTTATTTTATCAGTGAACCAGTATAAGTTTAGGAAAAATGGAACCATAAAGAATAAAATATATGTTTTTATTATACTTAACATAAATAAGTAAAAGACATGGCTTGTTCTTTCGGTTTTGGGGGGGTTTTTTTGCCATGCCCACGGCATGTGGAAGTTCCTGGGGCCAGGGATCGAACCTGTGCCATAGCTGCAACCTGTACCACAG